>NC_091996.1:95186548-95467604 GCF_044704955.1 Pristiophorus japonicus
GTAATCTCTCCTTATGCAGCTCAGTGTCTAATTTGTTATCCTATAATACTCCTGTGAAGCGCCTTGGGAATTTTCACTGCATTAAAGGCGCTATATAAATATAGGTTGTTGTTAATAGAGGTGTTCAAAATGAAGGAGGATTTTGATGGAGTAAATAAGGAGAGACTGTTCCCGGGGCAGGAGGGTGGGTAACCAGAGGGACACAGATTGACGATAATCGGCGATGGAACCAGAGGGGGAGATGGGGAGAATGTGTTTACGCAGCGAGTTGTTGTGATCGGGAACGCGCTGCCTGAAAGGGCGGTGGGAGCAGATTCAATAGTAACTTTCAAACCGGGAATTGGATCAATACTTGACGGGGAAACATTCACCGGGCTGTGGGGTAAGAGCAGGGGGGAGTGGGGCTGATTGGTTCGCTCGCTCACAGAGCCGGCACAGGCTCGATGGGCCCAATGGTTCTATGGTGTCGATGACGATTTGAAGGTAAGTTTGAGGGGAGGGGGCGAGAATTGTCCTCGACGCCCTTCCATTCGGGCAAGGGAACGT
The DNA here is from genome assembly GCF_044704955.1 of Pristiophorus japonicus. Lineage (NCBI taxonomy): Eukaryota > Metazoa > Chordata > Chondrichthyes > Pristiophoridae > Pristiophorus > Pristiophorus japonicus. Next base: position 95,187,095 of record NC_091996.1, read on the forward strand.
TAGTCCAACTTCCTGCTCCTGAGCCCCTGTCCACTAACTCCTGCAGGAGAGTGTTTGGATTTGAGGGGAGGAGGGGATGGCTGCTCTCGGGGCATGGGTGGAGAGTGGATATTGGGGAGTGCCTGTGGAACCCAGCCAGGAGGCAGCTCGGCGAGAGTGGGGGGGGGGGTTGTGGGGCCGGGGGAGGGGGGAAAGAGAAAGGTCCCCGTTGCTGAATTCTATTTCTACGAGCTGTGGCCTTGCGGAGGACTCGTGGTCTCTGGCCTGGGGCCAGGGCTGCCTCGGTCGGTGCCAGTCCAACAGTTAACAGTCTCAGTCTTCTGCTTATCCGGCTGGATACAAGACTAGCTGTTCCCACCGTCAGGAGGCGGGGAGGGGGATTGGGGGGGGGGTCCCATGGTGTGGGGGATGGGCGTGGGAGAGTTGAGCAGGGGGTCCCATGGAGCGGGGGATGGTGGGGGGCGGGGGGGGGGTTTGAGTGGGGGGTCCCATGGAGTGGGGGATGTGAGTTGGGGGGGTCCCATGGAGCGGGGGATGGGGGGGGGTGTTGGTCAACAGCAGGGAACAGAGCCAATGTTCCCTCTGATTGTTTTTGTTTGTAACAGGTGAAAGGTCACCAAGATGGCGGTCAGGATCGCGGGCGAGGCGCCTGACGGGGGCTGGGGATGGATGATCGTGCTGGCCGCCTTCATCCAGTCGGCCCTGGTCTTTGGGGTCATCCGCTCCTTTGGTGTCTTCTTCGTGGCGTTCGTGGACTACTTCTCGGAAGCCTCGAGCACCGTGTCGTGGATCACCTCAATGGCCGTCGCAGTGCAGCAGTTTTCCAGTGAGTGCCGCGGGGGGTGGGGGCGGGGGGGCGGGGGGGCCTGTTGTGATTGGATCACTGCCCTTTCACCAGCAACGCAGTGTGTGCGCGCGACAGCATATGTTCCGGGTAACCCACTCACTAACTGTACAGAGTCACTGTTTATTCAGGGTAAGGGTCACTCACTGTAACTGTACAGAGTCACTGTTTATTCGGGGTAAGGGTCACTCACTGTAACTGTACAGAGTCACTGTTTATTCAGGGTAAGGGTCACTCACTGTAACTGTACAGAGTCACTGTTTATTCAGGGTAAGGGTCACTCACTGTAACTGTACAGAGTCACTGTTTCGGCCTTTTGGCTAAGATCATGCGTAACTGACCTGACCAGCCACCATGACCTCCGGGTGGTTTCTCCCTGGTCAGGAAGGTATATGCTTGCTTTTTTGGAAACAGGAGGTGGGTGGGGTGGCTTGACCCATCCACCTCCACGGAGGTGTGTGGGGTGGCTTGACCCATCCACCTCCATGGCACGAACCTGGTATTGCAGTACTTCCAGGAACGGTGCAGTGGCTCTAGGCCTTTTGGCTAAGAGCATTGGCGCAGAGTGATCCTTGGCATATGCAAGGTGACCTCTGGCGTTTGTGATTTGGCAAAGAATTGGAACGATTGGCTATGAAATTATTTAAAAAAAAACTGTACAGAGTCACTGTTTATTCAGGGTAAGAGTCACTCACTGTAACTGTACAGAGTCACTGTTTATTCAGGGTAAGGGTCACTCACTAACTGTACAGAGTCACTGTTTATTCAGGGTAAGGGTCACTCACTAACTGTACAGAGTCACTGTTTATTCAGGGTAAGGGTCACTTACTAACTGTACAGAGTCACTGTTTATTCGGGGTAAGGGTCACTCACTGTAACTGTACAGAGTCACTGTTTATTCAGGGTAAGGGTCACTCACTGTAACTGTACAGAGTGACTGTTTATTCAGGGTAAGGGTCACTCACTGTAACTGTACAGAGTGACTGTTTATTCAGGGTAAGGGTCACTCACTGTAACTGTACAGATTTGTTTATTCAGGGTAAGGGTCACTCACTAACTGTACAGATTTGTTTATTCAGGGTAAGGGTTGGTTGTGCAATAGATTAGGGCCCCTATTTTCCCCAGCATTGTGGCGCCCGTCGATTTTTCTGGCATGGATGGGCAGTTCGAAGTTTCCCCAATGCTTGGGCTCCGGTGCCGACTATCAGCGCCAGAATTTTTGGCGCCATATATTCTGGTGTACGTTAAAGTGATTATGTGCCCTTTCTGGTCATTAAGGCCATTTTCCCCACCACCGTTTTTTAAAAAACCGCCCACAGAGACATTGAAGACCGTTTGTAAAAACCCTCCCTTCACTTTTTATGGAGTGCGCTGACCCACTCCAATCCCTGGCCGAAGGTTCTCCGCGCTTTTCGGAGCAAATAACTGGAGGTTAAAAGTAAACCAGCTGGAATAAAACTCGCTGTTCAGCCTCTTCCATGGGTGAGAAAACTGCAGGCAAACTTAAAACCCAATCTTCCCGATCAGCCTTTTCCCTTGAAGTTCCAACTCTATCCACAATTGCCAAAGATACTTCCGGGCATATCACAAAAAGTGCAGAGTGGCCTCTTCTCCCAAACTGCAGGCAAAGCACCTTATCAAGAAGAGCCGTCAGAAAACATTCAGGGTAGCCTTTTCCTTTGGAGAGAACCTTTCCAACGCAGCTGACCTGACTTGCTGCTATCCCTGGCCGCTGGTCCTTCATGTGTGCAGAAATGTTTTTCTTTTTTTAGGCGGCGCATGCGCAGTGAAATATTTTTGAAGAGGCGCATGCGCAGTGAAATATTTTTGAAGAGGCGCATGCGCAGTGAAATATTTTTGAAGAGGCGCATGCGCAGTGAAATATTTTTGAAGAGGCGCATGCGCAGTGAAATATTTTTGAAGAGGCGCATGCGCAGTGAAATATTTTTGAAGAGGCGCATGCGCAGTGAAATATTTTTGAAGAGGCGCATGCGCAGTGAAATATTTTTGAAGAGGCGCATGCGCAGTGAAATATTTTTGAAGAGGCGCATGCGCAGTGAAATATTTTTGAAGAGGCGCATGCGCAGTGAAATATTTTTGAAGAGGCGCATGCGCAGTGAAATATTTTTGAAGAGGCGCATGCGCAGTGAATTTTCGGCGCACGCTGTAAGCTTTCACCCCCCCCCCTCCCCCCCAAAATGGACTCTGGTAGCGCAGCGCTAAAAATAGCTTCCAGTTCGGGGAAACTGACGGTTTTTTTTTGCTGCTAACTGTGGTGCGAAAAATGTACGTAAAGGTAAATGAATGCCAGAAATCTTTATTGGGGGAAAATAGGGGCCTAGCAAAGCACTGCAATGCTGGAATCGGGGCTGCTGGAGATAGCGAGTTGGATTCAGCCCTGAGAAATAACTCTTGCTGTGTTTTTTTCCTTCCAGGTCCCATTGCCAGTGCCCTCAGCAACTATTTTGGAGCTCGGGCTGTGGTGATGCTGGGCGGTTTCATTGCCAGCGTGGGGCTGGTGTTTGCTTGCTTAGCCTCCACGCTGGCTCATCTCTACCTCTCCATCGGACTTCTCTCAGGTGAGGTGGAAACAGGCGCTATCAGAGAGTGCTTTCCTGGAATGGGGAAGACAGCGGGCAATTGGGAACAGGCGGCATGTGGATAGGTACTAGGTCATTGAGCACCGCTCGGAAGTGAAGCACAAAACCACGCGGCCTTACAGAAATCACAGCAGAGGAGGAGGCCATTCAGCCCATTCTACTGGCGGTAGCTCTTCAACTACAACATGGGAACCTGGAGAATCTCGAACCAGGGGTCACAGTCTCAGGATAAGGGGCGGCCAATTAGGACTGAGATGAGGAGGAATGTTTTCACTGAGGGTGGTGAATCTCTGGAATTCTCTGCCCCAGAGGGCTGTGGAGGCTCAGTTGTTGAGTATATATTCAAGGCTGAGATCGATAGATTTATGGACTCTCGGGGAATCGAGTGATCGGGCGGGAAAGTGGAGTTGAGGTCGCAGATCAGCCGTGATCTCATTGAATGGCAGAGCACGCTCGAGGGGCCGAATGGCCGACTCCTAATTCTTATGTTCTTGTGTTATGGTCACATGAACAGGAGGAGACCATTCAGCTCCTCAAACTTGTTCCGCCATTCGGTGAGATCACGGCTGATCTGCAACCTAACTCCACCCACCTGCCTTTGCCCCATATCCCTTAACACTTTTGGTTAACAAAAAGCTACCGATCTCAGATTTAAAATTAACAATTGACCCAGCATCAATGACGTTTGGGGGAAACAGAGTCCCAAACTTCTACTGCCCTCTGTGTAGAAGTGTTAACTAATTTTATTCCTGAAAGGTCTGGCTCTAATTTTTAGACTCTGCCTGTTATGTATGTAAACTTTACCAATGTGCAAGACTTGCCACCAGGGGGTGCACCTGTGAGGGACCCAAGGGTCACCTGTGCACCCTGGGTAAGCAGGTATAAAAGGCAGTCTGCCATATTGCCTCCTCACTCGAGTTACATTAAAGAGACCAAGGTTACAACAGTTTGAGCTTACAGCATACAGTCTTGTGGCGTTATTCTGAACATAACAATGCCCCCTAGTCCTAGAATCCCCAACCAGCAGGAATCGTTTCTAAGGGGAACTGATAAGGTAGATAATGTCTTGACAACTTCAATCAAATCATCCCTTAGTCTTTTAACTTTCAGGAAATGTATTCCTATCCCTTTCCCAGAAAGTTGCTGGTGTGTGCTGCATTAGCTGGGACACAGTTGGGCAATTGGAAACATCATCTCTCTGTCTACCCGATCGAACCGCTTCCTAATTTTGAAGACCTCTCTCTGGTTACTCCTCAGCCTTCTCCTTTCTAGAGAAAAATGCCTCAGCCTGTTCAACCTTTTCCGATGGCTGGGGAAATCTCTCGGTTCTGGTCTGACCTTACCACAAAAAAACTGCCAGCATTTGGCGCCAATGTATAAAAGCAGAAGTGGTTCAGTAGCAGGAGGGAGCAGTGGAGGATCTACGAAAGATTTGAAGGTTTCAATTTCTTCTAAAATGATCTTTAGTACAGAAATTTAGCACCGATTCTAATAAAAGGTCGATGCTCTCAATACATAGCTGGTAGTAGCAGTTTGACTTCTGTCACTGCTGTTCCATGATTTATAGCCATACGGAATGCTTGCTTTTATTAGCCGAGGCATAGAATACAAGAGCAAGGAGGTTATGCTCGAACTGTATAAAACACTGGTTAGGCCACAGCTGGAGTACTGCGTGCAGTTCTGGTCACCGCATTACAGGAAGGATGTGATTTCACTGGAGAGGGTGCAGAGGAGATTTACCAGGATGTTGCCAGGACTGGAGAATTGTAGCTATGAGGAAAGATTGGATAGGCTGGGGCTGTTTTCTTTGGAACGGAGAAGGCTGAGGGGAGACCTGATTGAGGTGTATAAAATTGAGGGGCCTGGATAGAGTGGATAGGAAGGACCTACTTCCCTTAGCAGAGGGGTCAACATTCGGGGGGGGGGCATAGATTTTAAGTAATTGGCAAGAGATTTGAGGGGAAATTCCTTCAGCCAGAGGGTGGTGAGGGTCTGGGGAGGAACTCACTGCCTGAAAAGGTGGTAGAGACAGAAACCCTCACCACATTTAAACAGTACTTGGATGTGCACCTGGAGTGCCGTAACCCACAGGGCTACGGACCGAGAGCTGGAAAGTGGGATTAGGCTGGGTGGCTCTTGGTCGGCCACGATGGGCCAAATGGCCTCATTGCAGGCTGTAAATTTCTATGATTCTGAACTGTTAAAGATCCCTGCATTAAATTTCATCTGCCATGTGTCTGCCCATGTCACCAGCCTGTCTACGTACTCCTGAAGTCCATCACTAGTTACTGCATTTCCGAGTTTCGTGTCATCTGCAAACTACTCTGTAGACCCAAGTCCAGGTCATTAATATACATCAAAAGGAGCAGTGGTCCCTGTACCCACCCCCTGGGGAACACCACTGCAAACATTCCCTCCAGTCTGAAATACAACCATTCCCCAATACTCTGCTGTCTGTCCGTTGGCCAATGTTGTATCCACACTGCCAGTGTCCCTTCAGTTTTGCCAACAAGTCTATTATGTGGCCCCTTAATCAAACGACTTTTGAAAGTCCAAATACACATCGACTGCATCAACCCCCTCCATTACTTCATCAAAGAACTCGAGCAAGTTTGCCAACCACGATTTGCCTTGAACTAATCCGTGTTGGCTATCACTTATTAACCCATGTTCTTCCAACTAACAATTCATTTTGTCCTGGATTATGGTCACTGGAAGTTCCCCCACCACTGACATTCGGCTGACTGCCCTGTAATTGCCAAATGTATCTTTTTTTGAACATGGGTGTAACATTTGCAATCTTCCACTTCTCTGGCACCACCCCTGTATCTAAGGACGGTTGGAAGAGTGTGGTCAGAGCCTCTGCAATTTCCACCCTTTCCTCCCTCGGCGGCGCTCCTCCGGCAGTGCGGCGCTCCCTCGGCGCTGCACTTGGGCGTCGGCCTAGATTTTTTTTTTTTGTGCTCCAGTCCCTGTTGTGGGTCTTGAACCCACAACCTTCTGACTTGGAGGCGAGAGTGCTGCCCACTGAGCCACAGCTGACCCGTGGAGCGTCCTGCGGTGGTGAAACGCGCTGTGTATCAATGCAGGTCTTATTGGGGTTGAGTTGTGCTGAAGTGCCTGTGTGTAAACCCTGTGTCCTGTTGTTTTGGCAGGCTTTGGCTGGGCGCTGGTCTTCACCCCGACAGTGGCAGCGGTGAGCCGCTACTTCACCAAGCGGCGGACTCTGGCGATGGGACTGGCGTTCACCGGGGTCGGCATTTCCTCCTTCGCCTTTTGCCCGCTCTTCCAGTACCTGCTGGACGAGTACACGTGGCGGGGAGCGCTGCTGATCATCGCGGGGATGATGCTCAACCTGATGGTGTGCGGGGCGCTGATCCGGCCCCTGACCCTGAGGGAGGACCTGGCGGCGTCGCCGGGGGAGGGCCACTCCCGGTGCGGCGCCTTCTTGGACCTGCTGGACCTGCCCCTGCTCCAGCACCGACCATTCCTCACCTTCGTGCTGGCCATCACCCTCATCAACACTGGCTACTTCGTGCCCTATGTCCACCTTGTGGCCCACGCCCGCTCCGCCGGCTTCGACGAGTACCAGGCGGCCTTCCTGATGTCGGCGGCCGCCGTCACCGACCTGGTGGCCCGCCTCCTCTCCGGCTGGTTCGCCGACCTCCGCCGGGTGAGGCTCGTCCACCTGCTGGCCTTCTGGACCTCGCTCACCGGCCTCAGCCTGGTGGCCATTCCCTTCGGCCACACCTACCCCGCCCTGATGTCGGTCGCCATCGCCTACGGCTTCTTCTCCGGCGCCCTGACGCCCGTGGTCTTCTCCCTGCTGCCCGAGATCGTGGGGATCGGCAGGATCTACGGAGCGCTGGGACTGTTGCAGATGCTGGAGAGCGTGGGGGGCCTGCTGGGAGCGCCCATGTCAGGTATGGCCAATTCTCTCTCCCCCCCCCCCCCCCCCCCCCCCACAACCCGGGCTTCGGGAGCTTCTCTTCGGAGCTGTAACAACAACTTATATTTATAGAGCGCCTTTAACGATCTTCGATGCTGGGGATGTTGGCCTGGTCGAGGACGCTAACGTTGGTGCGTCTGTCCTCCCGGGGGATTTGTAGGATCTTGCGGAGGCATCGGTGGTGGTATTTCTCCTGCCCCCAGAGCTGGCAAGATAGGAGTCCTGATCTCGCGTGAATTGAGGTGAAACATGAACAGCATTATATAAGATAAGAATCAGGAGCAGGAGTAGGCCGTTCGGCCCCTCGAGCCTGCTCCGCCATTTAATGCAATCGTGGCTGATCTGATCATGGACTCAGCTCCACTTCCCCGCCCCCTCCCCATAACCCTTTATCGTTTAAGAAACTGTCTATCTCTGTCTTAAATATATTCAATGTCCCAGCTTCCACAGCTCTCTGAGGCAGCGAATTCCACAGATTTACAACCCTCTGAGAGAAGAAATTCCTCCTCATCTCAGTTTTAAATGGGCAGCCCCTTATTCTAAGACCATGCCCCCTAGTTCTAGTCTCCCCCATCAGTGGAAACATCCTCTCTGCATCCACCTTGTCAAGCCCCCTCATAATCTTATACGTTTCAATAAGATCACCTCTCATTCTTCTGAATTCCAATGAGTAGAGGCCCAACCTACTCAACCTTTCCTCATAAGTCAAACTCCCTCATCTCCGGAATCAACCGAGTGAACCTTCTCTGAACTGCCTCCAAAGTATATCCTTTTCGTAAATATGGAAACCAAAACTGCACGCAGTATTCCAGGTGTGGCCTCACCAATACCCTGTATAACTGCAGGGTATGGGTGGGGAGGAGGGTTGTGGGGCTGGAAGAGATTAGAGAGATAGGGATGGGGGGAGAGGCCATGGAGGGATTTGAAAATAAGGATGAGAATTTTTTGTCGCGGCATTGCATAACCAGAAGCCAATGTAACTCGGCGAGCACAGGGGGTGATGGGTGAGTGGGACTTGGTGCGAGTTAGGACACGGGGGCAGCGAGCACAGGGGGTGATGGGTGAGTGGGACTTGGTGCGAGTTAGGACACGGGTCAGCGAGCACAGGGGGTGATGGGTGAGTGGGACTCGGTGCGAGTTAGGACATGGGGCAGCGAGCACAGGGGGTGATGGGTGAGCGGGACTCGGTGCGAGTTAGGACACGGGTCAGCGAGCACAGCGGGTGATGGGTGAGCGGAACTCGGTGCGAGTTAGGACATGGGGCAGCGGGTGATGGGTGAGCGGGACTCGGTGCGAGTTAGGACACGGGGGCAGCGAGCACAGGGGGTGATGGGTGAGTGGGACTTGGTGCGAGTTAGGACATGGGTCAGCGAGCACAGGGGGTGATGGGTGAGTGGGACTCGGTGCGAGTTAGGACATGGGGCAGCGAGCACAGGGGGTGATGGGTGAGCGGGACTCGGTGCGAGTTAGGACACGGGTCAGCGAGCACAGCGGGTGATGGGTGAGCGGAACTCGGTGCGAGTTAGGACATGGGGCAGCGGGTGATGGGTGAGCGGGACTCGGTGCGAGTTAGGACACGGGGCAGCGAGCACAGGGGGTGATGGGTGAGCGGGACTTGGTGCGAGTTAGGACATGGGGCAGCGAGCACAGCGGGTGATGGGTGAGCGGGACTCGGTGCGAGTTAGGACATGGGGCAGCGAGCACAGGGGGTGATGGGTGAGCGGGGCTCGGTGCGAGTTAGGACATGGGGCAGCGAGCACAGCGGGTGATGGGTGAGCGGGACTCAGTGCGAGTTAGGACACGGGGCAGCGAGCACGGGGTGATGGGTGAGCGGGACTCGGTGCGAGTTAGGACATGGGGCAGCGAGCACAGGGGGTGATGGGTGAGCGGGACTCGGTGCGAGTTAGGACATGGGGCAGCGAGCACAGGGGTGATGGGTGAGTGGGACTCGGTGTGAGTTAGGACATGGGGCAGCGAGCACAGGGGGTGATGGGTGAGTGGGACTCGGTGCGAGTTAGGACACGGGGCAGCGAGCACAGGGGCTGATGGAAGAGCGGGACTCGGTGCAGCCGAGTTTTGATCACCAAAACCAGGTACAGGAGTTGTGTGTGGCACGGGTATCAAGGGATGGCGAGCAAAGGCGGGTTACGGTCACAAGTTAGCCCTGATCTGATTGGATGGTGGAGCAGGCTCGAGGGGCCGAATGGCCGCCTCCTGCTCCTAATGAGGAGGCCCTAAGGCCCCTCGAGCCTGCTGTGCCGTTTAATTAGATCAGGGCTGAACTGCAAGTCAACTCCATTTATTCCTTCCTTGCTCCACAGCCCTTGAAGCCCTTACCCAGTTTTAAAAAAACCTTTCCATCTTTGTCTTGAAAGCTCCAATTAACCCCCAGCCTCAACAACCCTTTGGGGGAGAGAGTTCCACATTTCCACTCCCCTTTGTGTGAAGAAGTGCTCCCTGACATCAGTCTGTGCAACCTGCCCTTGTAATTTAACCCTTTCAGCCACAGTCATCATAGGCAGTCCCTCAGAGTCGAGGAAGACTCGCTTCCACTCAAAGTGAGTCCTTCGGTGGCTGAACAGTCCAATACGAGAGTCACAGTCCCTGTCACAGGTGGGACAGATAGACGTTGAGGGAAGGGGAGGGTGGGACTGGTTTGCCGCACGCTCCTTCCGCTGCCTGCGCTTGGTTTCTGCACGCTCTCCCTGATGCACTTCCTCCACTTAGGGCGGACTGGTCTTTGGCCAGGGACCTCCCAGGTGTTGGTGGGGATGTTGCACTTTATCAGGGAGGCTTTGAGGGTGGTCCCTTGTAACGTTTCCTCTGCCCACTTTTGGCTTGTTTGCCGTGAAGGAGTTCCGAGTAGAGCGCTTGCTTTGGGAGTCTCGTGTCTGGGGGATATGCGGACAATGTGGCCCTGCCCAGCGGAGCTGGTCGAGTGTGGTCAGTGCTTCGATGCTGGGGATGTTGGGCCTGGTCGAGGACGCTAACGTTGGTGCGTCTGTCCTCCCGGGGGATTTGTAGGACCCAGCGGAGACATCGTTGGTGGTGTCTCTCCGGCGACTTGAGGTGTCTGCTGTACACGGTCCACGTCTCTGAGCCATGTACAGTAGGACACCAAGTCACCGGTGCCCGAGGCAGATGTGCACTGATCTAACCCTTTCGTGTCGTTTCACTCCCCAGGCTGGCTGCACGACGCGACTGGCAATTATACGGCTTCGTTCGTGGTGGCGGGCGTCTTCCTGCTGCTGGGGAGCCTGGTCCTCTTTGCTCTCCCCAACGCCTGGTCCTGCTCCCTGCACCTGCCTGCCAGCCAGTCCCGGACGCAGGAGGCGGCGGAGGAACGCAAGCTCATGGCCGTCACCAAGGGGTCCGGTTTGGAGCTGCCGAGCCCCCCCACCGAGCCCGGCGCGTTGTCTCAGCCAACGCAGAGATTGCCCGAGCGTAGGGACGACCCGGATGCTGACGGCGGGAGTATCAGGGTGATGCCGAAATCGAGCTCGCTCCCCAACTCGAACCACGCCGCTGTGGCTGCCGATTGAGGCGGGACTTACGGCAAACAGTCTATTTAAACGGAGCCGCCGCCAACTACCACAAAAAACCGAGCCCGTGGCCAAAACTACAGCCAAGTCTCCCAATAAAAGCAGGCTTATTTCTCCCCACGGTACATCATCAGCGTAGGCAATTGCTCGGGGGTTGGGGATGACAAACTTCCACACTAAAAATGGGTACTCGGGTGACTGACTGAACTCATTTTAAGCGGTGGAAGATGCCTGTGCGTGGATTTTTTTTTTTTTTTTAAACGTGGGATAGCCCGTTGCACACCAGCCCCCACACGGGCTTGACGGAGCGAGGTCTGGGTCTTGTGGCAAGGGGGCGGGGCGGGGAGGGGGAAGTGAGTTACAGAATACACAATGATGTGCGTAAATCGATCCCACGTGCGATCTCCGGGGGAGGTGTGCCGAGGGGAGTAACCCCGGTCGTCTTCATTCTGGCCGGGACTTGCGGCGTTACGATCGGCCGCCAATGAAAAATGACCGACTCTTTCTCCCTCACCCCTCTTCTCGTGCCTTTTCTCTTCCCCCCCCCCCCCCCCTCCCCCCCAAAGCAACATCTCTTGTCAATCGCACGGGGCTGTGTTTGAGCGATGCCTTGGCTTTTATCGAGGGACGGTGTTAAGTGGCCCGGGCAGCCCACGGCCTGTCTGTGTGAGTCAGCTGGTCTCGGCCCACTCAGTGGGGCGTGTGTAGACCCCCCCCCCCCCAAGATCCCACCTCCCACCCACCCCACACTAGCAGCAGCCTTTGATGTAAATGCTGCTGGTTGGGTGTGTTTGAGCAGTGTAGTGTTGCCAAGCAATGACCTCCTGCCCCAAGGCCATGCCATGTTACCTCCTGCGCGTTCCACTCCCAGTTTGTGTTCAGGAATGTGCTTCAATGCCTGTGCTCTTCGAGAAACAGGACAGTCCACCCCTTTTTTTTTTTTATTGCTGTCATTCAGCTAAACCACCGCCCCCGCCCCTTGGCTCTCCCGACGACGATATCTCTTTGCTCGGGGAGGGGGGGCTCCCCCGAGCTAAGACACCAGCCGACACTGCCAACCCGTGCCAGAGTCTGCTGAACATCACCCTCCCCTCCCTCTCCCAGTCACAGAGAAACCATGAAATAACAATGCAGAAACTGGAATCTGGGAATCTCCTTTCGTTTTAATCCAAAGGTCCATTTTTTTTTTTCCTCGCTATTTTGACCCGCGCGCTCGTTCAAGACCAGAGATGTGAATTTGGGCGTCTAACATAATAGGAGCAGGAGCAGGCCATACGGCCCCTCGAGCCTGCTCCGCCATTTAATACGATCATGGCTGATCTGATCATGGACTCGGCTCCACTTCCCCGCCCGCTCCCCTTATCCCCTTGTCGTTTAAGAAACTCTCTCTCTATCAGTCTTAAATTTATTCAATGTTCCGGCTTCCACAGCTCTCCGAGGCAGAAAATTCCACAGATTTACAACCCTCGGAGAAGAAATTCCTCCTCATCTCCGGAGAGAGCGGGCATGACGGCTGGAGATGAGACCTTGCTTCCTGGGACCTCACCAGTGTTCAGGTTCTCTCTCTCTCTCTCTCTCTCTCTCTCTCTCTCACACTCCAGACTGCCGCTGGCTTTGTGCATTGGAACTCCGGAGTCGGGTTGAACTGTGACTTGGGCGGAGGGGGAGGGGGAGGGGGGGGATGGAGCTGATTTCAAAAGGGGCTTTTAGGTGGCCCCTCACAGTGCACTCTCAGGAATTTCCCCTGCTCCTGACCACCTCCCCCAAAAAATCCTGCCAGTTTGTTGCTGCATTTCACCAAAACTGAGAATGTTGAAAGAATTAAAAGAATGTTTGAATAGACTCGTCTCTCTCTCTCTCTCTCTCTCTCTGTTGAAACTTGGGCTGCTGCCACCCAACAAGGCCCCGGGTCTGACCGGGTCAGTTCGTCGAGGCCAGGGTGCCTCAATTGATCCTGGCGCAGCCGGGCCATGGGAAGAACAACCAGAGCTCCTGGCCGCTGCCCAGAGACGTGAAGACTGGCTACTTGGGTGAGGTTGCTGTCAGGGAGCTGTCCTGTGCCCCTGGGGTTCAAGTACAGGACCGGCGCGATCGAATCGAATGGCGGGATAGGCACGAGGGGCTGAACGGCCTCCCCCACTCCAGCGATGTGAGCACATAACCTAGATTGATAGTGCGGGGCTCCCTCAGCACTGCATGTGTCGAAGGGGCAGTACTGAGGGAGCGCCGCACTGTCGGAGGGGCCGTACTGAGGGAGCGCCGCACTGTCGGAGGGGCAGTACAGAGGGAGCGCCGCACTGTCGGAGGGGCAGTACAGAGGGAGCGCCGCACTGTCGGAGGGGCAGTACTGAGGGAGCGCCGCACTGTCGGAGGGGCGGCACTGAGGGAGCCCCGCACTGAGGGAACGCCGCACTGTCGGAGGGGCAGTACTGAGGGAGCCCCGCACTGTTGGAGGGGCAGTACTGAGGGAGCTCCGCACTGTCGGAGGGGCAGTACTGAGGGAGCGCCGCACTGTTGGAGGGGCAGTACTGAGGGAGCTCCGCACTGTCGGAGGGGCGGTACTGATTGAGCGCCGCACTGTCGGAGGTTCAGGTGAGACGTTAAACCGAGGCCCCGTCTGCCCTCTCAGGTGGACGTAAAAGATCCCATGGCCAATATTGGAAGAGGGAGTTCTCCCTGGTGTCCTTGACCAACATTAATCCCTCAACCACCATCACTAAAACAGGTGGGGCATATTGTGTTCCTAACACAGGGAGGTTAAAGTAACAGTGACCTCAGTCTTTAATAAGACACTCCAGAGTGAGGAACAGGCCTTACAGGGGATGAGCTCCCTGGTGGCGGAACATGGGAGTGCATGCTTTACAGATACACAACAGGGCACACACGATCTCCAGCGACCCAGGGCAATGGTTTACCCCAGCTACCGTTCACCCAGCACTCCGGCTGACTGCCTCGTGAATGGTCAGGATCCCTAATTACTTAATTACTTACCATTGCTTAATACCCTTTACCCAACAAAAATAAATTGATTTCAGTCTTGACAGCTTCAATTGACCCCCGGCCTCAGCAGCTTTTTGGGGGAGAGAGTTCCAGATTCCCACGGCCCTTTGTGTGAAGAAGTGCTTCCTGACATCACCCTGAACGGCCTGGCTCTCATTTTAAGGTGACGCCCCCCTTGTTCTGGACTCCCCCCACCAGAGGAATAGGTTCTCTGTATCGAACTTTCACGGGTAGTTTCCACGGTTACTGACTCATGTTGGGGAATGGGAAGGGGGCATAAAAGAAAGACTTGGATTTATATAGCACCTTTCACGACCACCGGATGTTCTGAAGCATTTTACAGCCAATGAAGTCCTTTTGGAGTGTAGTCACTGTTGTAATGTGGGAAACGCGACAGCCAATTTGTGCACAGCAAGCTCCCACACACAGCAATATGATAATGACCAGATAATCGACGAGATTCAACACCGCCTCAGTGTGCCAGTGAAGCCTTCAGCCGCCTGAGGAAAAGAGTGTTTGAAGACCAGGCCCTCAAATCTACCACCAAGCTCATGGTCTACAGGGCTGTAGTGATACCCGCCCTCCTGTATGGCTCAGAGACGTGGACCATGTACAGTAGACACCAAGTCGCTGGAGAAATATCACCAACGATGTCTCCGCAAGATCGAACAAATCCGCTGGGAGGACAGACGCACCAACGTTAGCGTCCTCGACCAGGCCAACATCCCCAGCATTGAAGCACTGACCACACTTGATCAGCTCCGCTGGGCGGGCCACATTGTTCACATGCCCAACACGAGACTCCCAAAGCAAGCGCTCTACTCAGAACTCCTTCACGGCAAACGAGCCAAAGGTGGGCAGAGGAAACGTTGCAAGGACACCCTCAAAGCCTCTCTGATAAAGTGCAACATCCCCACCGACACCTGGGAGTCCCTGGCCAAAGACTGCCCTAAGTGGAGGAAGTGCATCCGGGAGGGCGCTGAGCACCTCAAGTCTTGTCGCCGAGAGCATGCAGAAATCAAGCGCAGGCAGCGGAAGGAGCGTGCGGCAAACCTGTCCCACCCACCCCTTCCCTCAACCACTGTCTGTCCCACCTGTGACAGGGACTGTGGTTCTCGTATTGGACTGTTCAGCCACCTAAGGACTAATTTTTAGAGTGGAAGCAAGTCTTCCTCGATTCCGTGCAGCAGAGCTGGTCTCCAGTCGTCCTGGCTAACCCTTGCCACTGGACCAAGACCTCACTCTGTCAAGCCCGTGTGGTGGCTGGTGTGCAACGGCCACCCCACGTTAAAACAATCCACCCACAGGCATCTTCCACCCTTCAGGATGTAGTTTGGGATCCGGAATATTAGGTCCTTCATTGAAACACCTGTGAACTCATCCCTTTTTTGGCATGGAAGCAAGTCATCCTCGCTTCCAGGGACTGCCTCCGATGATGATATTTTTGTTATGTTGAATGAGAACATAAGAACATAAGAAATAGGAGCAGGAGTAGGCCATACGGCCCCTCGAACCTGCTCCGCCATTCAATAAGATCATGGCTGATCTGATCATGGACTCAGCGTCCCATAACCCCTTATCCCCTTATCGTTTAAGAAACTCTCTATCTCTGTCTTAATTTTATTCAATGTCCCGGCTTCCACAGCTCCCCGAGGCAGCAAATTCCACAGATTTACAACCCTCAGAGAAGAAATTTCTCCTCATCTCAGTTTTAAATGGGCGGCCCCTTATTCTAAGATTATGCCCCCTAGTTCTAGTCTCCCCCATCAGTGGAAACATCCTCTCTGCATCCACCTTGTCAAGCTCTCTCATCTTATACGTTTCGATAAGATCAATTCTCATTCTTCTGAATTCCAATGAGTAGAGGCCCAACCTCCTCAACCTTTCCTCAGAAGACAACCCCCTCATCCCCGGAATTAACCGAGTGAACCTTCTCTGAACTGCCTCCAAAGCAAGTATATCCTTTCGAAAATATGGAAACCAAAACTGCACGCAGTGTTCCATGTTTGGCCTCACCAATACCCTGTATAGCTGTAGCAAGACTTCCCTGCTTTTATACTCCATCCCCTTTGCAATAAAGGCTAAGATTCCATTGGCCTTCCTGATCACTTGCTGTACCTGCATACTATCATTTTGTGTTTCATGCACAAGTACCCCCAGGTCCCGCTGTACTGCAGCACTTTGTAATCTTTCTCCATTTAAATAATAACTTGCTCTTTGATTTTTTTCTGCCAAATTGCATGACCTCACACTTTCCAACATTATACTCCATCTGTCAAATTTTTGCCCACTCACTGAGCCTGTCTATGTCCTTTTGCAGATTTTTTGTGTCCTCCTCACACATTGCTTCTCCTCCCATCTTTGTATCGTCTGCAAACTTGGCTACGTTACACTCTGTTCTCTGTTAGTTAGCCAATCCTCTATCCATGCTAATATATTACCCCCAACCCCGTGAACTTTTATGAGTAACTTTTTATGTGGCACCTTGTCAAATGCCTTCTGGAAGTCCAAATACACCACATCGACTGGTTCCCCTTTATCCACCCTGTTCGTTACATCCTCAAAGAATTCCAGCAAATTAGTCAATCTACATGAACTAGCACACGGGGCTAGGGTTTAATGTCTCTTCGAAGAACGCCACTTCTGACAATGCAGCACTCACTCCAAGAGTGGGAATGTCGTTCCCACAACCTTCGCCCGACACATCAGAGTGCTGCCAACTGGGTACGGTTGACATGATACACAACCTCCCCCATATCAGCTCTGTTCCAGCGCATTCCATTTATCGGGATTACAGCCCAAGTAATAAAACACTGCAGATTGGCGAGTGCAAAGGTGCTTTTTCAAGGATAATATTTGCAGTGAAAAATATAGTTCCTCACTTTAAAAAAAAAACACCTTCCTCAGCTCTTCAATGGAACATCTGGGGAAGGTACAGCACAAGGGTTAGATACAGAGTAAAGCTCCCTCTACAGTGTCCCATCAAACACTCCCAGGGCAGGTACAGGGGGTTAGATACAGAGTAAAGCTCCCTCTACACTGTCCCATCACACACTCCCAGGGCAGGTACAGCATGGGGTTAGATACAGAGTAAAGCTTCCTCTATGTAAAGTCCTGTCCCCTCAGTACAGATTCACATGAGGCATGTAGTGAAGTCAAGGTCACTCTGGATCTGCACCTTTATTTCACAGCTCTGGAATGCTGCACTTGCCTGAGACCCGTCCTTATATACCTGTCTCTTGCAAGTGCACCCCTGGTGGTAAGGTATGCTGGTGGTTATAGGTCATATCTTATTACAGTCATGTATAGCATGTTAGGATACAGTTCTATATAATAATGTAAGATACATGACATCGCCCTCCCCCAAGGTCTTATTGTCTTTATAGGTTCAGTCTCTCAGGTGGTCTACGCTCTCGCATGGAGCGTCTGAGTTGTGGTTCAGTTATTTGCCTTGGTGTGGTTGTTGGTATCTCGCCTGGGCTGTCTGTTTCGATTGGTGTGATTGTTGTTGACTCGCCTGGGCTGTCTGTTGGGATTGCCCTTTCCTCAGGTTGTTCCCTCTGTCTGTCCACCAGGTTTGGTGCGAGTTCCACATTGTAGTCTGCCTCTGGTTCCGCAGTGTTGTTGGTAAATCTGCTTTTGACTTGGTCTACATGCCTCCAGCAGGTTTTGCCATTGTCTATTTGTACTATCAGTAGCCTGTTTCCTTCCTTGCCCATTACTGTCCCTGCAAGCCATTTGGGACCCCTGCCATAGTTTAGTACAAACACTTTGTCCCCTATCTCATTCCATCTCCCCCTCGAATTTCTGTCATGGTACTCAGTCAGCTTACGGCGCTTTGCCTCAATGATTTCGTGCATGTCTGGGAGGATTAATGAGAGCCTTGTTTTTAAAGTCCTTTTCATCAACAGTTACGCGGGGGGATCCC
The DNA here is from genome assembly GCF_044704955.1 of Pristiophorus japonicus. NCBI lineage: Eukaryota > Metazoa > Chordata > Chondrichthyes > Pristiophoridae > Pristiophorus > Pristiophorus japonicus. The sequence goes on from NC_091996.1 coordinate 95,204,958, forward strand.
AGTCAATGAGTGCGGTCGAGATCTGTATGCCAGCAGCAGTCGCGACAGGCGACCCTGCAGCATGGGACCTTGGATTTTAAGCATGCCTTGTTTAATGATTTGCACTGGTCTCTCCGCCTGGCCGTTGGAGGCCGGCTTGAACGGTGCCGTCTTGACGTGATTTATGCCGTGGTCAATTATAAAGTCTTGGAATTCTGCGCTGGTGAAGCACGGACCATTGTCACTGACCAATGTGTCAGGGATTCCGTGCGTTGCAAACATGGTTGCGAGGCTCTCCACAGTGGTGGAGGTTGTGCTCGAGTTTAAAATGGTGTATTCGATCCACTTTGAAAATGCATCTACAACTACGAGGAACATTTTGCCCATGAATGGGCCCGCATAGTCTACGTGCACCCGCGACCACGGTTTGGTAGGCCAGGGCCAGGGGCTCAGTGGAGCCTCCCTGGGGGCATTGCTGAGTTGGGCACAAATGGTGCACCTTTGGACGCAGAGCTCCAAGTCCGCGTCAATACCAGGCCACCAGACGTGGGATCTGGCTATGGCCTTCATGAGAACGATCCCCGGGTGCTCGCAGTGGAGCTCCCGGACAAATGCCTCTCTGCCTCGCAGAGGCATGACTACTCGGCTGCCCCACATCAGGCAGTCTGCTTGTAGTGATAGCTCATGCATGCGCCTGTGAAAGGGTTTTAATTCCTCGGGGCAGGCATCGCGAGCCTCTGCCCAATCACCGGTTAGGACACATCTTTTTACTAAGGATAACGTGGGGTCACTGGCCGTCCAGGCTCTGATTTGGCGAGCCGTCATGGGCGAACCTGTGGACTCAAAGGCATTGATTGCCATGACTATATCTCAGTCCTGTTCGTCAGACCCTTCCGTGGTTGCCAGGGGTAGCCTGCTGAGCGCGTCGGCACAGTTGTCTGTGCCTGGTCTGTGCCTTATGGTATAGTCATAGGATGCCAGCATGAGTGCCCACCGTTGAATTCGCGCTGAGGCGTTGGCGTTTATTGACTTGCTCTCGGATAGGAGGGACATGAGGGGCTTGTGGTCGGTTTCTAACGCGAACTTGGCCCCGAAAAGGTATTGGTGCATCTTTTTGACACAGTACACGCACGCGAGCGCCTCCTTCCCTACCATTCTGTACCCGCGCTCCGCCCGCGAAAGTGACCTGGAGGCATAAGCTATGGGTTGTAATTTGCCCGCACTATTGACATGTTGCAAAACGCACCGACCCCATGCGCTGACGCATCACATGTGAGAACTAGCTTTTTACCTGGGTCAAAGAAAGTCAAAACACTGTTGGAACACAGAAGGTTGCGTGCCTTATTGAAGGCGCGTTCCTGGGCGTCCCCCCAAAACCAATCGCACCCCTTCCTGAGTAGCACGTGGAGAGGCTCCAGCAGCGTGCTTAAGTTCTGCATAAAGTTCCCAAAGTAATTGAGTAGCCCGAGAAAGGCGCGTAGTTCTGAGACATTCCGGGGCCTGGGTGCCAGGCGAATTGCTTCTGTTTTGGATTCTGTTGGTCGGATTCCATCAGCGGCAATCCTTCTGCCCAAAAATTCAACCTTGGGTGCGAGAAACAGGCACTTGGATTTCTTGACTCGTAGGCCTACCCGATCCATCTGCTTTAGTACTTCCTCCAAATTACGGAGATGGGAGTCAGTGTCCCTGCCCGTGATAAGTATGTCGTCTTGAAATACAACCGTCCCCAGGATGGACTTGAGCAGCCTCTCCATGTTGCGCTGGAATATGGCAGCTGCTGACCTGATGCCGAATGGGCATCGATTGTACATGAAAAGGCCTCGATGTGTGTTGATGGTGGTGAGTAGCTTGGATTCCTCGGTCAATACTTGCGTCATATACGCAGATGTGAGGTCTAATTTTGAGAAAAGTTTACCTGCAGCAAAATGTGGCAAATAAGTCCTCCGCTCTTGGCAGCGGGTACTGGTCCTGTAGGGAGACTCTGTTTATGGTAGATTTGTAGTCCCCACAGATTCGTACGGATCCATCAGGCTTCATGACTGGGACGATGGGACTTGCCCAGTCGCTAAATTCCTTCCCGCAGAAGCTAGTTCGTGTTCAATCTTTTCTCTCATCACATAGGGTACAGCTCTGGCCTTATGATGGACCAGTCTAGCATCCTGTGTGATGTAGATTTTGACTTTGGCCCCTTTGAAAGTGCCCACACCTGGCTGAAAGAGATGTTCAAATCGCTTTATAACTGTTGAGCAGGAGGTCCGTTCCTCTAATGACATGGCATGGACATCATCCCATTTCCGGTTTAGTTTTGCCAGCCAGCTTCTCCCCAGCAGTGCTGGGGGATCTCCGGGGACAATCCACAGGGGAAGTCGGTTCACTGTCCCTTTGTGTGTGACAGAGAGCATGGCGCTGCCGAGGACTGGTACGATTTCTTTGGTATAGGTCCTTAGTTTGGTGTCGACCCTTGTGAGTTTTGGTCTGTCTCTTTTATGCGGCCACAGTTGTTCAATTTGTTGAGCGCCCATGAGAGATTGACTCGCTCCCGTATCCAGCTCCATGTTGACAGATATCCCGTTGAGTAGGACCCTCATCATTATAGGAGGTGTCCTGTTGTAGGAGTAGCGGCCATTGATCGTGTTGACCCGCTGTACACCGGTGTCCCGGGTACTGTCCCCACCATCTTCTGGTCCGCTTTCCGACCCATCCGATTTGTATACCAGCCGAGCTGCCGTTTTTTTGCACATGCGGGCCAAATGCCCTGTATATTCACAATTTCTGCAAACAGCCTGCTGAAATCAACATCCCCTCGACCAGTGCCCACCCCCAAAACTCCAGCACAGACCTGTTCCATTGTTCAAAGTGTTTCCAAAGAATGAGCTGCATCTGGCTGATCTCTCTTGAGCTTCTCTCAGTTTGTAGTTGATTGCTCGCATTGTGGGTTGATGAGGTGTGAACGGCCATTCCTGTGGCCCTTGATGGCTTCTGTCTGCTATCGAGAACCTGTTCTCCCGGTTTTGTCTGTGTGTGGGGGTAGCAGCTTGTTTAGTGCTGTGAACTTCTTGTTCCAATATTTCATTAGTTGTCGTACCTGCATAGTAAATCAACCTCGTTTCTTCTTCCCCTACCAAGAATGTCTGTGCAACCAGTGCTGCTGCCTCTAAGGTCAGGTTCTTGGTCTCTATGAACTTTTGGAATATGCCTGCATGGCCTATTCCTTCAATGAAAAAGTCTCTCAGCATTTCTCTCCTCAGTTCATCGGAGAACTCACATAAACTAGCCAACCTCCGAAGTTCCGCCACGAAGTCGGGTATGCTCTGGCCCACACAGCGTCTGTAGTTGTAGAACCTGTGTCTGGCCACGTGTAGGCTGCTCGCTGGCTTCAGGTGGTCTCTTACCAGTGTGCTCAATTCTTCAAACGACTTGCTTGCTGGTTTCTCGGGTGCCAACAGATCCTTCATTAAAGCGTATGTTTTCGAGCCACAGCTGGTCAAGAGATGGGCTCTTCTCTTGTCTGCCTTATCGTCGCCTAACCAGTCTTTGGTTACAAAGCTTTGCTGGAGCCTTTCTATAAAGTCCTCCCAATTGTCTCCCGCATTGTACTTTTCATCTGTTCGCCATTCTGTGGATTCTGTAATCCCGTAACTTGTCGCCACTGTAAAGTCCTGTCCCCTCAGTACAGATTCACACGAGGCATGTAGTGAAGTCAAGGTCACTCTGGACCTGCACCTTTATTTCACAGCTCAGGAATGCTGCACTTGCCTGAGACCTGTCCTTATATACTTGTCTCTTGCAAGTGCACCCCTGGTGGTAAGGTATGCTGGTGGTTACAGGTCATATCTCATTACAGTCATGTACAGCATCTTAGGATACAGTTATATATAATAATGTAAGATACATGACACTCTACACTGTCCCATCACACACTCCCAGGGCAGGTACAGCATGGGGTTAAATACAGAGTAAAGCTCCCTCTACACTGTCCCATCAAACACTCCCAGGGCAGGTACAGCACGGGTTAGATACAGAGTAAAGCTCCCTCTACACTGTCCCCATCAAACTCTCCCAGGGCAGATACAGGGGGTTAGATACAGAGTAAAGCTCCCTCTACCCTGTCCCATCAAACACTCCCAGGGCAGGTACAGGGGGTTAGATACAGAGTAAAGCTCCCTCTACACTGTCCCATCAAACACTCCCAGGGCAGGTACAGCACAGGGTTAGATACAGAGTAAAGCTCCCTCTACACTGTCCCCATCAAACTCTCCCAGGGCAGATACAGGGGGTTAGATACAGAGTAAAGCTCCCTCTACACTGTCCCATCAAACACTCCCAGGGCAGGTACAGCACAGGGTTAGATACAGAGTAAAGCTCCCTCTACACTGTCCCATCAAACACTCCCAGGGCAGATACAGGGGGTTAGATACAGAGTAAAGCTCCTTCTACACTGTCCCATCAAACTCTCCCAGGGCAGATACAGGGGGTTAGATACAGAGTAAAGCTCCCTCTACACTGTTAGTCTGCCAATGATGGACACTGCTGTCTTCACGATCCTGTCCGTGTTGCTGTGGGGGATTGAGTTCCCAACACTCCAGGATTGCACTGGAATCTCCAGGAATTAGAAATGAAGGTCCAGGAAATTGCCAAGAGCAAAAACCCGAGAGAAAAACCACCGTGGCACTAAATACTGTGTTGTATTTTGTTAATTGTAAAAATATCAGACAATTGAGGGGGGTGGGGCGTGGAGGAAGGGATGTGTCACTGAGGGTCAAGAGTCAGCTAATGAGGCTGTTCGACTTCCGATTGGCCGCAGGAAGGCGGGATGCTGCGAGGGTGGGCGCGTCGGCCAATGGCGGGAGAGTGGGACGGAGGGGCGGTTGGAGGCAGGAGGTCACGTGATGAAACCTCCAGGAGTATGTCCGACCAGAGTTGGGGACCCAGTGGGGGCACTGAGCCCAATTCATCTGCACCACCCCGACTCCACCCCCTGCCCCGATCCCAGATCCATCCTCAGTGCCCTGCACTTGTTTTAATATTGCCGGTGCGGGACCCAGCACCCCAGGGTGCTGCCAAGCTCTGCAGAGGCTGATCCTCGCTGCCTGGAAGAGTGGTGGATGCAGAAACCCTCACCACTTTTAAGAGATGGTTGGATGGGGACTTAAAGTGCAGTAACCTGCAGGGTTACAGACCTAGAGCTGGTAATTGGGATTCGACTGGATGACCTTTTGTTGGACGGATCAGATATAATGCTAAGTAATTCAGGGAATAGAATACGGCCAGGGTGATCTCCTGGACTAGTGTCAATCACCTAGATGGTTCGGAGAGGAATTTTCCCAGATTTTGTCTCCCCAAATTGGCCTGGGTTTTTATCTGGTTTTGGCCTCTCCCAGGAGATCACATGGCTCCGGTTGGGGTGAAGTGTAGAATGTTTCAGTATAAGGGTTGTCGCAGTTGTGTGAGGCGGACTGGTTGGGCCGGGTGCTCTTTGCCTTTCCACCATTGTTCATTGTTCGTAGGTTTATATGTAACCTTCAGGGCCGCTGACCGAGGGCCGTGTGGCTCTTTGTCGGCCGGCGCGGACACCATGGGCCGGAATGGCCTCCTTCTGCGCTGTAAATTTCTATGTTTCTATCCAGGGCCTGTTGGTCGGAAGCCCCTGCCTCATGGGCCTCGGGCTGTCAGAAGACTGCAGTCACAAAAGGGGAGGTTTAATAGGGGCATTCAAAATCATGAGGGGGGGGGGGGGTCTTGAAAATAGTAAATAAGGACTGTTCCCGGGGCAGGAGGGTCGGTAACCAGAGGGACACAGATTGACGATAATCGGCGATGGAACCAGAGGGGGAGATGAGGAGAACGTTTTGACGCAGCGAGTTGTTGTGATCGGGAACGCGCTGCCTGAAAGGGCGGTGGGAGCAGATTCAATAGTAACTTTCAAACCGGGAATTGGATCAATACTTGACGGGGAAACATTCACCGGGCTGTGGGGAGAGAGCAGGGGGAGTGGGACTGATGGGATTGCCGTCACTCAGATGAGACACTAAACCGAGGCCCCGTCTGCTCTCAGGTGGATGTAAAAGATCCCACGGCCACTATTTGGAAGAAGAGCAGGGGGAGTTCTCCCCGGTGTCCTGGGGCCAATATTTATCCCTCAATCAATGTAACAAAACCAGATGATCCGGGTCATTAGCACATTGCTGTTTGTGGGAGCTTGCTGTGCGCAAGTTGGCTGCCGCGTTTCCCACATTACAACAGTGACTACACTCCAAAAGTACTTCATTGGCTGTAAAGCGCTTTGAGAGGTCCAGTGGTCGTGAAAGGCGCTATATAAATGCAAGTCTTTTTCTATAAATTTAATTTAATGCTAATTAACAAGGAGAGATTACACAGACAAGGTTTGTACTCCCTGGAATTTAGATGGTTAAGGGGTGATCTGATTGAAGTTTTCAGGATATTACGGGGAACAGAGAGGGTAGATAAGAGAGAGACTCTTCCCGCTGGTTGGGGAGTCTGGGACTAGGGTCCTGGTCTAGAAATTAGAGCCAGACCTTTCAGGAGTGAAATCGGGAAACACTTCTACACACACAGGGTAGTAGACGTTTGGAACTCTGTTGATACCAGAGCAGTTGCTACTGTTAAATCTGACATTGATCGATTTCTGTTAATCAAAGGTATTAAGGGATATGGGCCCAAGGCGGGTGGATGGAGTTAGGTCACAGGTCAGCCGCAATCTCACTGAATGGCGGAACAGGCTCATTCTTTCTCTTTCAAGGAGCCGGCATAGGCACGATGGGCTGAATGGCCTCCTCCTGTGCTCTCTCATTCCACGATGCAATGATTGTGAAGGGGAGGAGAGAATATACGGGCATCACAGCCTCCAAAGACAAGAGCAAGCTCCGAGTCGGGCAAAACCCGCTCCCTCTGTTTGATTTAGCCCGGAAAGCTTCCTGCAGTTGAAGCGGGGTTGAACATTAAACTGGCAGTGAGTGAGTTTGATGTTTTGTTTGAGGTTGTTGGGTGAGACAGGCAGCTCCTGGGCTCCACCTACAGGTGGATGGTGGTAGAGGCACTTATAGGAACATAAGAAATAGGAGCAGGAGTCGACCATACGGCCCCTCGAGTCTGCTCCGCCATTTAATACGATCATGGCTGATCTGATCATGGACTCAGCTCCACTTCCCCGCTCGCTCCCCATAACCCCTTATTGTTTAAGAACCCTGTCTATTTCTGTCTTAAATATATTCAATGTCCCAGCCTCCACAGCTCTCTGAGGCAGCGAATTCCACAGATTTACAACCCTCAGAGAAGAAATTTCTCCTCATCTCAGTTTTAAATGGGCGGCCCCTTATTCTAAGACCATGCCCCTAGTTCTAGTCTCCCCCATCAGTGGAAACATCCTCTCTGCATCCACCTTGTCAAGCCCCCTCATAATCTTACACGTTTCGATAAGATCACCTCTCATTCTTCTGAATTCCAATGAGTAGAGGCCCAACCTCCTCAACACTTAGAGTTAGCATCGGTGCCACTTGGCAGGGGGAGGGAGAGGAGAGATCAGCCTGCTCCTTGGTGACAGAGGTCGGAGTGGTGAGGGAAACGCTGGAGAACCCTGGACCGCAGGCTTTCTGAGAGGGATTCGCGCACTGCCTGTGCTTAAGCATTTTGACTTCCAGACATTTGACAAGGGGTCCTCATTGTGTGAGGCCACACCTGGAGTACTGCGTGCAGTTTTGGTTTCCGTATTTACGAAAGGATATACTTGCTTTGGAGGCAGTTCAGAGAAGGGTCACTCGGTTGATTCCGGGGATGAGGGGGTTGACTTATGAGGAAAGGTTGAGGAGGTTGGGCCTCTACTCATTGGAATTCAGAAGAATGGGAGGTGATCTTATCGAAACGTATCAGATTATGAGGGGGCTTGACAAGGTGGATGCAGAGAGGATGTTTCCACTGATGGGGGAGACTAGAACTAGGGGGCGTAATCTCAGAATAAGGGGCTGACCATTTAATTCTGAGATGAGGAGGAATTTCTTCTCTCGGAGGGTTGTAAATCTGTGGAATTCGCTGCCTCAGAGAGCTGTGGAAGCTGGGACATTGAATATATTTAAGACAGTGATAGACAGTTTCTTAAACAATAAGGGCATAAGGGAGCGGGCGGGGAAGTGGAGCTGAGTCCATGATCGGATCAGCCATGATCGTATTAAATGGCAGAGCAGGCTCGAGGGGCCAAATGGCCGACTCCTGCTCCTATTTCTTATGTTCTAAAGGAAGGTTCGGGGCCATGGAATAGTTGTTGTGTTGTCTACTAAAAGGACCTGCATTTCTATAGCACCTTTCACGACCTCAGTACGTCCTAAAGCGATTTACAGCCAATGAAGTACTTTTGAACTGCAGTCACTGTTGCAATGTGGGAAACGCAGCAGCCAACTTGCGCACAGCAAACTCCCACAAATAGCCATGTGACAATGACCCGGATAATCCGTGTTCAGGTGTTGGTCGAGGGGCAATTGGCCTGGGACACGAGGGAGAACTCCCCCTGCTCTTCTTCGAATAATGCCGCGGGATCTTTTACATCCACCTGAGGGGGCAGACAGCTCCTCGGTTTCACGCCTCAGTCGGGGAGATGGAGTAGCAGTACAACAACAACTTGTATTCATATAGCGCCTTTAAATTAGTGAAATGTCCCAAGGCGCTTCACAGTACAGGGGATCACAGCGAGTGTACCGCACAGGAAGAGGCCATTGGGCCCCACCGCTCCGTGCCGGGGTTTATGCTCCACACCAGCCCCCTCCCACCCCTCTACATCTCACTCCATCACCATATCCTTCTATTCCTGTCTCCCTCATGTGTTTATCCAGCTTCCCCTTAAATACATCGATACTATTCGCCTCAACCCCTCCCTGTGGCAGCGAGTTCCACATTCTCACCGCTCTCTGGGTAAAGAAGTTTCTCCTGAATTCCCCATTGGATTTATTGATGACTGTCTTAATTTGATGGTCCCTAGATAAATACCCCCCCACTAGTGGAAACATCTTCTCTATGTCTACCCTATCGAACCCTTTCAGAATTTTAAAGACCTCGATAGGGTCACCCCTCATCCTTCTCTTTTCAAGAAAAATGAGCCTGGGTCCTGTTCACCCTTTCCTGATCCACTCAGTTTCAATGTGGGTTAGAGCTCGGTTAACACTACACAGGGATTTATCCCTCAATCAACATCACTAAAACAGATTATCTGCTCATTGTCACATTGCTGTTTGTGGGAGCTTGCTGTGCGCAAATTATTTCCCACATTACACCAGTGACTACACCCCAAAAGTACTTCACCGTAAAGCGCTTTGAGACGTCCTAAGGCCTTTAAAGGCGCTACAGAAATGCAAGTTGTTTCTTTACTTTACTGAGGCCACGATAGAATAATCGGACATGATTGTAATAGACAGACCTGGAGTCTGGATGGAGTGCGATAGATGGGCCGAATGGCCTCATCTCACTCTGGATTTTTACTATCACTCACTTTGTGGGAACATCACACTTCCTTCCTGCCACACTTACTTCCGGCCGCACTTACTTCCTGTCACACTTACTTCCGGACATACTCACTTCCTGTCACACTTGCGTCCGGACACACTTACCCCCGGACACATTTATTTCCAGACACACTTATTTCCGGACACACGTACTTCCTGACATATTTACTTCCGGACACACATACTTCTCGCCACACTTACTTCCTGTCACACTTACCTCATGTTGTCAACTTCCTGTCACACTTACTTATGGTCACACTTACTTCCTGTTGTCAACTTCCTGTCACACTTACTTATGGTCGCACTTACTTCCTGTCACATTTACTTCTGGTCGCACTTACTTCCTGTCCGCACTTACTTCCTGTTAGTTACTTCCCGTCGCACTTACTTCCGGACACACTTACTTCCCGCCGCACTTAATTCCTGTCACTTTTATTTCCCGTCGCACTTACTTCCTGTCACTTTTATTTCCCGTCGCACTTACTTCCCATTGCACTTACTCCCGGACACATTTACTTCCGGACACATTTACTTCCGGACACATTTACTTCCTGTCACACTTACTTCTGGACATATTTACTTCCGGACACACATACTTCTTGGCACACTTAATTCCCGTCACACTTAATTCGGGACACACTTACTTCCTGTTGGCTACTTCCTGTCACACTTACTTATGGTCGCACTTACTTCCGGTCACTTTTACTTCCCGTTGCACTTACTTCTGGTCGCACTTACTTCCTGTCACATTTACTTCCGGTCACACTTACTTCCTGTTAGTTACTTCGCGTCACACTTACTTCCCGTCACACTTACTTCCTGTCACTTTTATTTCCTGTCGCACTTACTTCCGGATGCACTTGCTCCACGTTGGCTACTTCCTGTCACACTTACTTCCTGTCACACTTACTTCCTATCATGATTTATTTCCTGTCACACTTACTTCCCGCCGTACTTACTTCCGGTCACTTTTACTTCCCGTTGCACTTACTTCTGGTCGCACTTACTTCCTGTCACATTTACTTCCGGTCACACTTACTTCCTGTTAGTTACTTCGCGTCACACTTACTTCCCGTCACACTTACTTCCTGTCACTTTTATTTCCTGTCGCACTTACTTCCGGATGCACTTGCTCCACGTTGGCTACTTCCTGTCGCACTTACTTCCTGTCACACTTACTTCCTGTCACACTTACTTCCTGTCATGATTTATTTCCTGTCACACTTACTTCCCGCCGTACTTACTTCCGGTCACTTTTACTTCCCGTTGCACTTACTTCTGGTCGCACTTACTTCCTGTCACATTTACTTCCGGTCACACTTACTTCCTGTTAGTTACTTCGCGTCACACTTACTTCCCGTCACACTTACTTCCTGTCACTTTTATTTCCTGTCGCACTTACTTCCGGATGCACTTGCTCCACGTTGGCTACTTCCTGTCGCACTTACTTCCTGTCGCACTTACTTCCTGTCGCACTTACTTCCTGTCACACTTACTTCCTGTCACACTTACTTCCTGTCATGATTTATTTCCTGTCACACTTACTTCCCGCCGTACTTACTTCCGGTCACTTTTACTTCCTGTTGCACTTACTTCTGGACACACTGACTTCCCATCGCACTTACTTCCGGACACACTTGCTTCCTGTCACACTTGCTTCTGGCTGCACTTGCATCCTGTCACATTTAATTCCTGTCACACTTACTTCCTGTCGCACCGTGTTAATTTGACAGAGCAAAATTTGATTAGCAAAAGCGAAATACTGCGGATGCTGGAATCTGAAATAAAAACAGAAAAAGCTGGAAGTCTCAGTGGGTCAGGCAGCATCTGTGGAGAGAGAAGCAGAGTTAACGTTTCAGGTCGATGACCCCGCCCCAATGTTTTTTCTCTGTTATTTCCTCTTTTTCCCACGGCATCGGTTGATGATTTTCCATTTACACCCTATCTAGACTGATCTTTTGTTTCTTTACGTGTCCCGTTACCAACTCCCTTTGCCTCGCACCATCACTGCTTTTGTCTCTCAAACTTTCCCGCCTTCCACCCCATCACAGGTCTTCCCTTTAGTTCCCGCCCCCCGCCCCCTGCCCCTGCCACTTGCTTAAACACCAGTTCCATCTCTAACATTTTCCAGTTCCGACGAAGGGTCATCGACCTGAAATGTTAACTCTGTTTCTCTCTCCAGTGCCACAGCTCAGTGGGCAGCACACTCGCCTCTGAGTCAGAAGCTTGATAAAGTTAGGCTGACACTCCAGTGCAGTACTGAGGGAGCGCCGCACTGTTGGAGGGGCAGTACTGAGGGAGCGCCACACTGTCGGAGGGGCAGTACTGAGGGAGTGCCGCACTGTCGGAGGGGCAGTACTGAGGGAGCTCCGCACTGCCGGAGGGGCAGTACTGAGGGAGTGCCGCACTGTCGGAGGGGCAGTACTGAGGGAGCGCCTGCACTGTCGGAGGGGCAGTACTGAGGGAGCGCCGCACTGTTGGAGGGGCAGTACTGAGGGAGCGCCACACTGTCGGAGGGGCAGTACTGAGGCAACGCCGCACTGTCGGAGGGGCAGTACTGAGGGAGCGCCGCACTGTCGGAAGGGCAGCACTGAGGGAGTGCCGCACTGTCGGAGGGACAGTACTGAGGGAGCTCCGCACTGTCGGAGGGGCAGTACTGAGGGAGCGCCGCACTGTCGGAGGGGCAGTACTGAGGGAGCGCCGCACTGTCGGAGGGGCAGTACTGAGGGAGCGCCACACTGTCAGAGGGGCAGTACTGAGGGAGCGCCGCACTGTCGGAGGGGCAGTACTGAGGGAGCGCCGCACTGTCGGAGGGGCTGTACTGAGGGAGCGCCGCACTGTCGGAGGGGCTGTACTAAGGGAGCGCCACACTGTCGGAGGGGCAGTACTGAGGGAGTGCCGCACTGTCGGAGGGACAGTACTGAGGAAGCGCCGCACTGTTGGAGGGGCAGTACTGAGGGAGCGCCGCACTGTCGGAGGGGCAGTACTGAGGGAGTGCCGCACTGTCGGAGGGACAGTACTGAGGAAGCGCCGCACTGTTGGAGCGGCAGTACTGAGGGAGCGCCGCACTGTCGGAGGTGTAATTTTTCAAATGAGACATTAAACCGAGGCCCCGCCTGCTCTCTCAGGTGGATGTAAAAGATCCCATGGCACTATTGCGAAGGAGAGCAGGGGGAGTTCTCCCCGGTGTCCTGGGGTCAATATTTATCCCTCAATCAACATCACTAAAACAGATTATCTGTTCATTATTACATTGCTGTTTATGGGAGCTTGCTGTGCGCAAATTGGCTACCGCGTTTCCTAAATTACAACAGTGACTACACCCCAAAAAGTATTTGGCTGTAAAGTTCACTGAGACGTCTGATGGTCATGAAAGGCGTCTTTCTTTCTTTATGTTCGCATGATGCTGCCTGACCCGCTGAGTGTATCCAACGTTTTCAGAATTTGATTGGCTCGTTGATTTGCTGCATCCTCACTGTGAGCAATGCCAGGGGAGGTCTGCTTGTTATATAACATAAGCGAACAAACAGGCTCGCTGCTTGGGTCCCGGGCCGGCAAGCAGGGGCGAGCGACCTTGATCGATTACCCACTTCTCTGTTGCAAGTGTCTCATCATCGTAGGCAGTCCCTCCGAGTCGAGGAAGACTTGCTTCCACTCTAAAAATTAGTCCTTCGGTGGCTGAACAGTCCAATACGAGAGCCACAGTCCCTGTCACAGGTGGGACAGACAGTGGTTGAGGGAAGGGGAGGGTGGGACTGGTTTGCCGCACGCTCCTTCCGCTGCCTGCGCTTGGTTTCTGCACGCTCTCAGCGACGAGACTCGAAGAGCTCAGCACCCCCCCGGATGCACTTCCTCCACTTAGGGCGGAATGGTCTTTGGCCAGGGACTCCCAGGTGTCGGTGGGGATGCTGCACTTTATCAGGGAGGCTTTGAGAGTGGTCCCTTGTAACGTTTCCTCTGCCCACCTTTGGCTCGTTTGCCGTGAAGGAGTTCCGAGTAGAGCGCTTGCTTTGGGAGTCTCGTGTCGGGCATGTGAACAATGTGGCCCTGCCCAGCGGAGCTGGTCGAGTGTGGTCAGTGCTTCGATGCTGGGGATGTTGGCCTGGTCGAGGACGCTAACGTTGGTGCGTCTGTCCTCCCAGGGGATTTGCAGGATCTTGCGGGGACAGCGTTGGTGGTATTTCTCCAGCGACTTGAGGTGTCTACTGTACATGGTCCATGTCTCTGAACCATACAGGAGGGCGGGTATCACTACAGCCCTGTAGACCATGAGCTCGGTGGTGGATTTGAGGGCCTGGTCTTCGAACACTCTTTTCCTCAGGCGGCCGAAGGCTGCACTGGCGCACTGGAGGCGGTGTTGAATCTTGTCGTCTATGTCTGCCCTTGTTGATAAGAGGCTCCCGAGGTATGGGAAATGGTCCACGTTGTCCAGGGCCGCGCCGTGTCTGGTGTGGTGAGGGCCCCGGGGTGCCACACGGGATAAAATGAGGCCCCCCTGGACGTCGCAGGGAGCTTTCTAACGCGCGGGAATGTGGGAACGTGGGACCGGGAGTCCTCCAGCTGCCTTCCCGAATTGGCAAATGATCGCTGCCCCTCAAGCCCCCGCCCCCCCCCCCCTGCTCCCCCTTCTCCCCACACACAGCCCCCTATGGCCGGGTCCATCGGATCAGCTTCGGTCTGTCTCCAGAGCGGGGCGATCTCCGCTGGCCTGGCCGCTGGCGGGGTCGCCAGTCCGTCGCCCCGAGAATGTCGTCGCGCAGACGAAGAAGCTCGGCAGCAAGAGCAGGACCAGAGCTCCCGCCAGGATGAAGCCTCCCGCGGTCAGGAAGGAGACGTCGTAACTTCCCGTCAGGTCCTCCAGGAACCCTGCGTGGGGAGAGACGAGACACAATCACGAGAAGTCAGCACATTCACTGCTCAGACTTACCCGGAGGGGCAGTACCGAGGGAGCGCCGCACTGTCGGAGGGGCAGTACTGAGGGAGCGCCGCACTGTCGGAGGGGCAGTACTGAGGGAGCGCCGCACTGTCGGAGGGGCAGTACTGAGGGAGCGCCGCACTGTCGGAGGGGCAGTACTGAGGGAGCGCCGCACTGTCGGAGGGGCAGTACTGAGGGAGCACCGCACTGTCGGAGGGGCAGTACCGAGGGAGCGCCGCACTGTCGGAGGGGCAGTACCGAGGGAGCGCCGCACTGTCGGAGGGGCAGTACTGAGGGAGCGCCGCACTGTCGGAGGGGCAGTACTGAGGGAGCGCCGCACTGTCGGAGGGGCAGTACTGAGGGAGCGCCGCACTGTCGGAGGGGCAGTACTGAGGGAGCGCCGCACTGTCGGAGGGGCAGTACTGAGGGAGCGCCGCACTGTCGGAGGGGAAGTACTGAGGGAGCGCCGCACTGTCGGAGGGGCAGTACTGAGGGAGCATCGCACTGACGGAGGGGCAGTACTGAGGGAGCGCGCACTGTGCTGTCGGAGGGGCAGTACTGACAGAGCGCCGCACTGTCGGAGGGTCAGTACTGAGGGAGCGCCGCACTGTCGGAGGGATGGTACTAAGGGAGCGCCGCACTGTCGGAGGGGCAGTACTGAGGGAGCAACGCACTGTCGGAGGGACGGTACTGAGGGAGCGCCGCACTGTCCGAGGGGCAGTACTGAGGGAGCGCCGCACTGTCGGAGGGCCGGTACTGAGGGAACGCTGCACTGTCGGAGGGGCGGTACTGAGGGAACGCTGCACTGTCGGAGGGGCAGTACTGAGGGAGCGCCACACTGTCGGAGGGGCAGTACTGAGGGAGCGCCGCACTGTCGGAGGGGCAGTACTGAGGGAGTGCCGCACTGTCGGAGGGGCAGTACTGTGGGAGCCCCGCACTGTCGTAGGGGCAGTACTGTGGGAGCCCCGCACTGTCGGAGGGGCAGTACTGAGGGAGCGCCGCACTGTCGGAGGGGCAGTACTGAGGGAGTGCCGCACTGTCGGAGGGGCAGTACTGAGGGAACGCCGCACTGTCGGAGGGGCAGTACTGAGGGAACGCCGCACTGTCGGAGGGGCAGTACTGAGGGAGCGCCGCACTGTCGGAGGGGCAGTACTGAGGGAGCGCCGCACTGTCGAGGTGCCATCTTTCAGAGGAGACCTTAAATTGAGTTCTCGTCTGCTCCCTTAGGTGGATGCAAAAGATCCCATGGCCACTATTCCAGAGAAGAGCAGGGGAGTGCTCCCCGGTGTCCTGGGGCCAATATTTATCCCTCAATCAACATCACTAAGACAGATGATCTGGGTCATTATCACATTACTGTTTGTGGAAGCTTGCTGTGCGCAAATTAGCTTAAAAAAGGACTTCATTGGCTTTAAGTGTTTTGGGAGGTTGTGAAAGACACTGTAGAAATGCAGGTCTTATTTTTCACAGCGTACACTTCCCACAAAGTGCCACTGGACAGAGAACAAATGCAGTGATATCTGCCCCTCTCCCCTAACCTATGAGGAAACCCAGAACAATTATTGCAGGACAAAACAGGGATGGAACTGACAGCGTCCCCCTTGATGGCTCCGAGCTGCTCCTATTAAAGGCAGTGCGGGATCCATAGCTTTATAAACAGAGACACAAACAAGGAAGTGACGGTGTACAGTGCTGGTCACCACATTACAGGAAAGATGAGATCGCACTGGAGAGGTTACAGAGGAGATTTCCGAGGATGTTGCCTGGACTGGAGAATTTTAGCGATGAGAAAAGATTGGATAGGCTGAACAGCGATTTAATTGAGGTGTATACAATTTGAGGGGCCGAGGTAGAGTGGATGGGAAGGACCTAGTTCCCTTAGCAGGGGGTTCAACAAACCAGGGGGCATAGATTTAAAGTAATTGGTACAGGTTGAGCGTCCGAAATCTGGAAACCTCAGGACCGAGTCCGTTCCGGATTCCTGGTATTTCCGGATTTTTGGAACGCCTTTGCCTGGGCTGAGGTATGTGGAGTCTGGCAGCCGAGGCAAGGGGGAGTGGGGGGAGAGCCAGGGCTGGCCGGGGGGGGGGGGGGGGGGGAGGAGAAGGGGGGAACCAGGGCCGGGGGGGGGGGCGAAGTTGGGCCGGGGCGAGGTCGGGCCGCCGAGGCGTGGGGGAGTCCAGATTTCGGAACATTTCCTGGTTGCCGGATAACCCCGCCACGGATCGACCCGGTGTCCGGATTCCGAAACATTCCGAATTTTGGAACTCTGGATTTCGGACGTTCAACCTGTAGAAAGTATGGAGGGGATTTGAGGAGAAATTTCTTCACCCAGAGGGTGGTGGGGGTCTGGAACTCACGGCCTGAAAGGGTGGTCGAGGCAGAAACCCTCCCCACATTTAAAAAGTACCTGGATGTGCACCTGAAGTGCCGTAACCCACAGGGCTACGGACCGAGAGCTGGAGAGTGGGATTAGGCTGGGTGGCTCTTGGTCGGCCGGTGCGGACACGATGGGCCGAAATGGCCTCCTTCTGTGCTGTAAATTTATATTAAGTTATGGTAAATCTTTATAAAACAGTGGTTCGGCCTCAACTGGACTATTGTGGCCAATTCTGGGCACCGTACTTTAGGAAGGATGTCAAGGCCTTGGAGAGGGTGCGGAGGAGATTGACCAGAATGGTCCCCGGGGGATGAGGAACGACAGTGAGGTGGAGAGACTGGAGAAGCTGGGGTTGTTCTCCTCGGAGCAGAGAAGGTTAAGGAGAGATTTAATCGAGGTGTTCGGAATCACGAGGGGCTTTGATCGAGTAAATAAGGAGAGACTGTTCCCCGGGGCAGGAGGGTCGGTAACCAGAGGGACACAGATTGACGATAATCGGCGATGGAACCAGAGGGGGAGATGGGGAGTGCCATGTATCTTACATTATTATATATAACTGTATCCTAACATGCTATACATGACTGTAATAAGATATGACCTGTAACCACCAGCATACCTTACCACCAGGGGTGCACTTGCCTGAGACTTAACCTTATATACCTGTCTCAGGCAAGTGCACCCCTGGTGATAAGGTATGCTGGTGGTTACAGGTCATATCTTATTACAGTCATGTATAGCATGTTAGGATACAGTTATATATAATAATGTAAGATACATGACAGGGAGAGTATTTTTACGCAGCGAGTTGTTGTGATCGGGAACGCGCTGCTTGAAAGGGCGGTGGGAGCAGATTCAATAGTAACTTTCAAACCGGGAATTGGATAAATACTTGAAGGGGAAACATTCACTGGGCTGTGGGGAAAGGGCAGGGTGGGTGGGACTGATGGGATCGCTCGCTCACAGAGCCGGCACAGGAGAAATTAGCACGGGTGACCAAAAGCTTGGGCAAAGAGGTCGGTTTTAAGGAGCGTCTTAAGGGAGCAGAGAGAGGCGGAGAAATTTAGGGAGGGAGTTCCAGAGCTTGGGGCCCAGGCAACAGAAGACACGGCCACCGATGGTTGAGCGATTATAATCAGGGATGGTCAGGAGGGCAGAATTAGAGGAGTGCAGACATCCAGGGGGGGTTGTGGGGCTGGAGGAGATTACAGAGATAGGGAGGGGCGAGAGCCATGGAGGGATTTGTAAACAAGGATGAGAATTTTAAAATCGAGATGTTGCCGGACCAAGAGCCAATGTAGGTCAGTGAGCACAGGGGTGATGGGTGAGCGGGACTGGGTGTGAGTTAGGACACGGGGCAGTGAGCACAGTGGGTGATGGGTGAGCGGGACTGGGTGTGAGTTAGGACACGGGGCAGCGAACACAGGGCGTGATGGGTGAGTGGGACTCGGTGCGAGTTAGGACATGGGGGCAGCGAGCACAGCGGGTGATGGGTGAGCGGGACTGGGTGTGAGTTAGGACACGGGCAGCGAACACAGGGCGTGATGGGTGAGTGGGACTCGGTGCGAGTTAGGACACGGGGCAGTGAGCACAGGGGGTGATGGGTGAGCGGGACTCGGTGCGAGTTAGGACATGGGGGCAGCGAGCACAGCGGGTGATGGGTGAGCGGGACTCGGTGCGAGTTAGGACACGGGGCAGCGAGCACAGTGGGTGATGGGTGAGTGGGACTGGGTGTGAGTTAGGACACGGGGCAGCGAACACAGGGCGTGATGGGTGAGTGGGACTCGGTGCGAGTTAGGACACGGGGCAGCGAGCACAGCGGGTGATGGGTGAGCGGGACTCGGTGCGAGTTAGGACACGGGGCAGTGAGCACAGGGGGTGATGGGTGAGCGGGACTGGGTGTGAGTTAGGACACGGGGCAGCGAACACAGGGCGTGATGGGTGAGTGGGACTCGGTGCGAGTTAGGACACGGGGCAGTGAGCACAGGGGCTGATGGGTGAGCGGGACTCGGTGCGAGTTAGGACATGGGGGCAGCGAGCACAGCGGGTGATGGGTGAGCGGGACTCGGTGCGAGTTAGGACACGGGGCAGCGAGCACAGTGGGTGATGGGTGAGTGGGACTTGGTGCGAGTTAGGACACGGGGCCGTGTGCACAAGGGGGTGATGGGCGAGTGGGATTTGGTGCGAGTTAGGACACGGGGCAGTGTGCACAGGGGGTGATAGGTGAGTGGGACTCGGCGCGAGTTAGGACACGGGGCAGCCGAGTTTTGAATGACCCCAAGTTCACGTAGGGTAGAATGTGGGAGGCCAGCCAGGAGTGCGTTGGAATAGTCAAGTCTAGAGGTAGCAAAAGCATCGAATAGGGTTTCAGCAGCGGATGAGCTGAGGCAGGGGCGGAGACGGGCGATGTTCCCAGAGATGGAAATAGGCGGTCTTGGCGACGGTGCGGACATGTGGCCGGAAGTTCATCTCGGGGTCGAGTTTGCGAACAGTCTGGTTCATCCTCACGCAGTTACCAGGGAGTCATTGGCCAGGGAACGCAGTTTGTGGCGGGGACCGAAGCCAATGGCTTCGAGTCAACGTTGCCGTGGAAGATGGAAATAAGAGCGAGAGGAGGTGAAGAAAATACTAAACGAGAGCATTTTTTTTTTTACCTGATAGGGGAGGGCCGAGCAGTCCGCCAATACTCAGGCACATCAGAAAGAGCCCGGTGGCGTTGAGAATCCGGCCGATCCCTACGATGTCCGGGAGAGTGGAGAAGAAGAGTGGGGGAAGGGCTCCAGAGCAGAAGCCATAAAAGAGACCGAGCCCCATTAGACTGGCATAGGTCTGGCCCAGAGGAATGAGGAGAAGGCTGAATCCGGTGAGAACGCTCCAGAGGAATAACATGTGGATTGCCCGGATCAGCTTGAGATCAGCCACCCAGCCAGAAAACAGCCGCGCAACAATATCCGAGATGGCGGTGACAGACAACAGGAAGGCGGCTTCATAATCGCTCAATCCGAGGTTCTTTCCATGAGCCACCAGATGCACGTAGGGGACAAAGTAGCCCGTGGTCATCAGCGTCACGGCAAAAGTGTACACCATAAAGCCGCGGTGCAGGAAAAGGGTCAAATCAAAGGCCGAGGTCACTTTGCCCCAACACTCAGCGCCTTTCCGTCCGTCATTCGGACGCCCCCCTGAGGCAACGAGAAGGTCCTCTCGGAGCGTGATGGGTCTGAGCAGGGCCGCACAGACGCAGAGGTTCAACATCATCGCGGACAGGATCTGCAGGGCCCCGCGCCAACCATACTCGTCGATCAGGAGCTGAAACAGTGGGGAGAAGAAGAAAGACGCGACGCCCACTCCGGTAAAGGCCAAACCCGTCGCCAGGGCTCGGCGTCTCTTGAAGTATCTGGCGATGGTGGCCATTGTGGGGGCGAAGACCAAAGCCCAACCAAAACCTGGGGAGCAAAACAAGGGACAATGAAGGAGATGTTCTCCCTCAGTGTGAGGTCATTTCACGGCCTTCTACTCTAAACTTGCCAGGATCACAAGACTGGAACTTCTCACCTTCCTCGAACAAGCTACAGGGCATTTAAAATCCAATCACTGCTGTCCGATCTATTCCACCTTCTCAACATATCCGCAGCAGAGGGTTGTGGGGATCTGGAACTCGCTGCCTGGAAGAGTGGTGGATGCAGAAACCCTCACCACTTTTAAGAGATGGTTGGATGGGCACTTAAAGTGCAGTAACTGCAGGGTTACGGACCTAGAGCTGGTAATTGGGATTAGACTGGATGACCTTTTGATGGACGGAGCAGATATAATGGTAAGTACTGCAGGGAATCGAATACGGCCAGGGTGATGATCTGGAGTAGTGTCGATCGTCTAGATGGGTCGGAGAGGAATTTTCCCAGATTTTTTTCTCCCTAAATTGGCCGGGGTTTTTATCTTGTTTTGGCCTCTCCCAGGAGATCACATGGTTCCGGTTGGGGTGGAGTGTAGAATGTTTCAGTATAAGGGGTGTGTCGCAGTTGTGAGGCGGACTGGTTGGGCTGGATGCTCTTTGCCTTTCCGCCATTGTTCATTGTTCGTAGGTTTATATGTAACCTTCAGGGCTGTTGACCGAGGGCCGTGCGGCTCTTTGTCGGCCGGCGTGGACACGATGGGCCGGAATGGCCTCCTTCTGCGCTGTAAATTTCTATGTTTCTGTTTCCATAACTAAGACCGCCTATTTCCACCTCTGTAACATCGCCCGTCTCCACCCCCGCCTCAGCTCATCTGCTGCTGAAACCCTCATTTGTGCCTTTGTTACCTCCAGACTTGACTATTCCAACGTACTCCTGGCTGGCCTCCCACTTTCTACCCTACGTAAACTAGAGGTGATCCAAAACTCAGCTGCCCCGTGTCCTAACTCGCACCGAGTCCCGCTCACCCATCGCCCCCTGTGCTCGCTGCCCCGTGTCCTAACTCGCACCAAGTCCCGCTCACCCATCACCCCGTGCTCGCTGCCCCGTGTCCTAACTCGCACCGAGTCCCGCTCACCCATCACCCCGTGCTCGCTGCCCCGTGTCCTAACTCGCACCGAGTCCCGCTCACCCATCACCCCCTGTGCTCGCTGACCCCGTGTCCTAACTCGCACCGAGTCCCGCTCACCCATCACCCCCTGTGCTCACTGCCCCGTGTCCTAACTCGCACCGAGTCCCGCTCACCCATCACCCCCTGTGCTCGCTGCCCCGTGTCCTAACTCGCACCGAGTCCCGCTCACCCATCACCCCCTGTGCTCGCTGCCCCGTGTCCTAACTCGCACCGAGTCCCGCTCACCCATCACCCTGTGCTCACTGCCCCGTGTCCTAACTCGCACCAAGTCCCGTTCACCCATCACCTCCTGTGCTCACTGCCCCGTGTCCTAACTCGCACCGAGTCCCGCTCACCCATCACCCCGTGCTCGCTGCCCCGTGTCCTAACTCGCACTGAGTCCCGCTCACCCATCACCCCCTGTGCTCACTGCCCTGTGTCCTAACTCGCACCGAGTCCCGCTCACCCATCACCCCCTGTGCTCACTGCCCCGTGTCCTAACTCACACCCAGTCCCGCTCACCCATCACCCCCTGTGCTCACTGCCCCGTGTCCTAACTCGCACTGAGTCCCGCTCACCCATCACCCTCTGTGCTCGCTGCCCCGTGTCCTAACTCGCACCCAGTCCCGCTCACCCTGTGCTCGCTGCCCCGTGTCCTAACTTGCACCCAGTCCCGCTCACCCATCACCCCCTGTGCTCACTGGCCTACATTGGCTCCCGGTTAAGCAACGCGACCGAAGGCTGCGCTGGCGCACTGGAGGCGGTGTTGGACCTCGTTGTCGATGTGTGCCCTTGTTGACAGTAGGCTCCCGAGGTATGGAAAATGGTCCACGTTGTCCAAGGCCTCGTCGTGGATTTTGATAATCGGGGGGCAGTGCTGTGTGGCAGGGGCAGATTGGTAGAGGACCTTTATCTTGAATATACTCAAAGACTGAGCCTCCACAGCCCTCTGGGGCAGAGAATTCCAGAGATACACAACCCTCTGAGTGAAGAAGTTTCTCCTCATCTCAGTCCTAAATGGCCGACCCCTTATCCTGAGACTGTGACCCCTGGTTCGAGATTCCTCAGCCCGGGAGAAACACCTTCTCCTCATTGGGCAATCCCCCCATCCCTGGAATCAGTCTGGTGAACCTTCGGTGCACTCCCTCTATGGTAAGTATATCCTTCCTTAGGGAAGGAGACCCCAACTGTACACAATACTCCAGGTGTGGTCTCACCAGGGCCCTGTATAATTGCAGTAAGACGTCTTTACTCTTATACTCAAATCCTCTTGCAATAAAGGCCAACATACCATTTGCTTTCTTGATTGCTTGCTGTACCTGCACGTTAACTTTCAGTGATTGGTGTACAAGGACACCCAGGTCCCTCTGAACACCAACATTTCCCAATCTCTCACCGTTTGAAAAATACTCTGCTTTTCTATTTTTCCTGCCAAAATGGATAACATTCATCGAAGTTTCAAAGATTGAAAAGAAGGCCTTATATGAAACCCATTGGGCTGACCTGTCAGGAGTCCGATGGAGAGATACATGTGCAGAAGGCTCTGTCCGAACGAGGCAGTGAGCATCCCCAGGGAGGATAAAACCCCTCCGACCATCACCACCGGGCGGGCTCCATAGTGCATCCCAAATACACTCCCCACTGGACCTGTCAACACAAACAAAATGACAACTCTGGTCACTAAAACCTTGGCAGAAAAAATCAAAGAGCAAGTTATTATTTAAATGGAGAAAGATTGCAAAGTGCTGCAGTACAGCGGGACCTGGGGGTACTGGTGCATGAAACACAAAAGGTTAGTATGCAGGTACAGCAAGTGATCAGGAAGGCCAATGGAATCTTGGCCTTTATTGCAAAGGGGATGGAGTATAAAAGCAGGGAAGTCTTGCTACAGTTATACAGGGTATTGGTGAGGCCACACCTGGAATACTGTGTGCAGTTTTGGTTTCCGTATTTACGAAAGGATATACTTGCTTTGGAGGCAGTTCAGAGAAGGTGGGTTGACTTATGAGGAAAGATTGAGGAGGTTGGGCCTCTACTCATTGGAATTCAAAAGAATGAGAGGTGATCTTATCGAAACGTGTAAGATTATGAGGGGGCTTGACAAGGTGGATGCAGAGAGGATGTTTCCACTGATGGGGGCGACTAGAACTAGGGGCATGGTCTTAGAATAAGGGGTCGCCCATTTAAAACTGAGATGAGGAGGAATTTCTTCTCTTCGAGGGTTGTAAATCTGTGGAATTCACTGCCTCAGAGAGCTGTGGAAGCTGGGACATTGAATAAATTTAAGACAGAGATAGACAGTTTCTTAAACGATAAGGGAATAAGGGGGCGGGCGGGGAAGTGGACCCGAGTCCATGATTGGATCAACCATGATAGTATTAAATGGCGGAGCAGGCTCGAGGGGCCGTATGGCCTACTCCTGTTCCTATTTCTTATGTTCTTCTGTTCTAAAACCTTGTGAACAGATACAAAAAAATAATGAATAGGGCTGATGGATTGTTGGTCTTTATCTCGAGGGCTGGAATACACAGGGAAGGAGGTGATGTTACAGTTTATATAAAGCTCGGGTCAGACCCCGTCTGGAGTGAGGCACAAGCATGGTGGGAAGCCTTTTATACTGGTCCCTGCACACCTAGGCAGGTGACCCTCAGGTCTCCCACCGCAGTGCCCTTTGGTGATACACCTTATGTGACTATATAGTTAGTATACATGGTCTACATACAAGACAGGGGCAGACCAGAGCAAGCGGGCAGAACCTTACATTACAGAGCTTTCAAAACTGAAATTGGTAGTTATTTGTTGGGTGTAATGTCTGCCCGGTGAGCATGCTCACAGGTTTGTAAAGCTGTTGCATTGTGAGTGGCTTAGCCAGTCACGTGACGTTCACAAGACTCAATAAAACCCCAGCCAGTTGGGTTCGGGGGATCCACGATGGGGGCAGATGGTTGTGAGCCTGGTGGATGAACCGGTAATGTGTCGTGTGATTGTTAAACCTTTTGCTAATAAACCAACTAGTTCTTAATAGCAATGTGTTGCTATGGATTCTTAAGCAAAGAACCCGGGAAGCAAATACATTACCTTGGGTAAGGTTATTAAGGGTTACGGAATCAAGGTGGGTAAATGTAGTTAAGATACATTGAATAAATTTAAGACAGAGATAGACAGCTTCTTAACCGATAAGGGATTAAGGGGTTGTGGGGAGCGGGCGGAGAAGTGGACCCGAGTCCATGATCGGATCAGCCATGATCGTATTAAATGGCGGAGCAGGCTCGAGGGGTCATGTGGCCTACTCCTGCTCCTATTTCTTATGATACAGATCAGCCATGATCTCATTGAATGGCGGAGCAGGCTCGAGGAGCTGAATGGCCTCCTCCTGTTCCTATCTGTACCTCTGGACCACACTGATTGGGCCAATTTTTTCTCCGGCCCCACTTGGGAGGAGATGTTCTTCAACAATTCAGTTAACTTGGAGAGCAGCAAGATAGAAAACGGGAACTAACTGGCGAACTGTTGCATCGCCATGGCGATGGAGGAGATCCAGGAGACACGGCTGGACGACTCCTGGAAGTATTGGGTGAAGTGGATGAAGAAAACGCCGAAGGACCGGGTGACACCGACCAAAAGGCAGTTGTTGAGGAATCCGGCCAGGACCACCATCCACCCCCAGCCCCCGTCGGGCTGCACGCTGAAGACCGGCTCGGCCATCGCAGGCCGCGGCGAGACCTGCAGAGACAAGACAACACTGACCGGGTTAACAGGGAGACCCCTCAGGGCCATCGGTGTCCTGACCAGCAAATCACATTGTAGTATATGCAAGCAGTCTAATAATGACTCCACGAGATAAGGGTATAGTCCTTGAACTGTAGTGACCTTTGTCCTTTATTGCAGCTCCTAGAGTGAGGACACCAAGGGGTGAGCTCCCTTTTACACTGGGTTACCTGCAGTGTGCAGGTGACCCTTAGGTCTCCGGCAGTAGCACCCTCTGGTGGTACAGGTAAGGTGTATACAGGGTGAAGGTACATTCAGTGGTCTAGTGTCACAGGACATACATTAACATGCAGAATTACACGTCTTAATACTCTCCTCATAAACAACAAGAACTTGTATTTATAAAGCGCCTTTAACGTAGTGAATTGTTGGAAAATGTGAGGTCATCCACCTTGGGGAAAAAAAACAGTATAAGGGAATATTATTTGAATGGGGAGAAATTACAACATGCTGTGGTGCAGAGGGACCTGGGGGTCCTTGTGCATGAATCCCAAAAAGTTAGTTTGCGGCTGCAGCAGGTAATCAGGAAGGCGAATGGAATGTTGGCCTTCATTGCGAGAGGGATGGAGTACAAAAGCAGGGAGGTCCTGCTGCAACTGTATAGGGTATTGGTGAGGCCGCACCTGGAGTACTGCGTGCAGTTTTGGTCGCCTTACTTAAGGAAGGATATACTGGCTTTGGAGGGGGTACAGAGACGATTTACTAGGCTGATTCCGGAGATGAGAGGGTTACCTTATGATGATAGATTGAGTAGACTGGGTCTTTACTCGTTGGAGTTCAGAAGGATGAGGGGTGATCTTATAGAAACATTTAAAATAATGAAAGGGATAGACAAGATAGAGGCAGAGAGGTTGTTTCCACTGGTCGGGGAGACTAGAACTAGGGGGCACAGCCTCAAAATACGGGGGAGCCAATTTAAAACCGAGTTGAGAAGGAATTTCTTCTCCCAGAGGGTTGTGAATCTGTGGAATTCTCTGCCCAAGGAAGCAGTTGAGGCTAGCTCATTGAATGTATTCAAGTCACAGAGAGATAGATTTTTAACTAATAAGGGAATTAAGGGTTACGGGGAGCGGGCGGGTAAGTGGAGCTGAGTCCACGGCCAGATCAGCCATGATCTTGTTGAATGGCGGAGCAGGCTCGAGGGGCTAGATAGCCTACTCCTGTTCCTAATTCTTATGTTCTTATGTAAAGCGCTTCTTCATAGGAGTATTATGCGATAAAAATTTGACACCAAGCTGCATAAGTAGAAATGACGGCAGGTGACCAAAAAGAGGTCGGTTTTAAAGAACGTCTTAAAGGGGGAAAGAGAGGTGGGGAGGTTTAGGGAGGGAGTTCCAGAGCTTGGGACCCAGGCAGCTGAAGGCACGCCACCGATGGTGGAGTGATTATAATCAGGGATGGTCAGGAGGGCAGAATTAGAGGAGCGCAGACATGTCGGGGGGTTGTGGGACTGCAGGAGATTACAGAGATAGGGAGGGGCGAGGGCCATGGAGGGATTTGTAAACAAGGATGAGAATTTTGAAATCGAGGCATTACTTAACTGGGAGCCAATGTAGGTCAGCAAGGACAGGGGATGATGGGTGAGCGGGACTTGGTGCAAGTTAGGACACGGGGCAGTGAGCACAGGGGGTAATGGGTGAGCGGGACTCGGTGTGAGTTAGGACACGGGGCAGCGAGCACAGGGGGCGATGGGTGAGTGGGACTCGGTGCAAGTTAGGACACGGGGGCGGCGAGCACAGGGGGTAATGGGTGAGCGGGACTCGGTGCGAGTTAGGACACGGGGCAGCGAGCACAGGGGGTGATGGGTGAGCGGGACTCGGTGTGAGTTAGGACACGGGGGCAGCGAGCACAGGGGGCGATGGGTGAGCTGGACTGGGTGCGAGTTAGGACACGGGGCAGCGAGCTCAGGGGGCGATGGGTGAGCGGGACTCGGTGCGAGTTAGGACACGGGGCAGCGAGCACAGTGGGTGATGGGTGAGCGGGACTCGGTGCGAGTTAGGACACGGGGCAGCGAGTACAGGGGGTGATGGGTGAGCGGGACTCGGTGCGAGTTAGGACACGGGGCAGCCGGGTTTTGAATCACATATAGTTTACGTCGGGTAGAATGTGGGAGGCCAGCCAGGAGTGTGTTGAAATAGTCAAGTCTAGAACGCTCCAAACATCACTGGCCGGTTACTGAGTTGAATGCACGTCTTGTTCTGGGGTTAGGGATTAAAGGGCCGTGACCCCGGAGTACGCGGTTCAAAGGCCATGACCCCAAAGTACGGGGTTAAAAGGCCGTGACTCCGGAGTATGGGGTTAAAGGGCCGTGACCCCGGAGTATGGGATTAAAGGACCGTGACCCCGGAGTATGGGGTTAAAGGGCCATGACCCTGGAGTACGGGGTTAAAGGGCCGTGACCCCGGAGTACGGGGTTAAAGGGCCGTGACCCCGGAGTATGGGGTTATTGACCCCGGAGTATGGGGTTAAAGGGCCGTGGCCCTGGAGTATGGGGTTAAAGGGCCGTGACTCCGGAGTATGGGGTTAAAGGGCCGTGACCCCGGAGTACGGGGTTAAAGGGCCGTGACCCCGGAGTACGGGGTTAAAGGGCCGTGACCCCGGAGTACGGGGTTAAAGGGCCGTGACCCCGGAGTACGGGGTTAAAGGGCCGTGACCCCGGAGTACGGGGTTAAAGGGCCGTGGCCCCGGAGTACGGGGTTAAAGGGCCGTGGCCCCGGAGTACGGGGTTAAAGGGCCGTGACCCCGGAGTATGGGGTTAAAGGGCTGTGACCCCGGAGTACGGGGTTCCATCCCCAGTCTGAGCCGTGTTGACTGTGCTCAGCCTTGGGCTGCAGTCGGGACTACAACTGCCCTGACTGGGCCTGGGCTGGAGATGGGTTTCCTGCTCATGACCAATATCTAGGAGCCCGGCGGGAAAGTATGTGGGGGTGATGACATCGCTTGAGGGCGGGATTAGGCTGGCCTGCGATGCATCATCATCATCATAGCCAATCCCTCGAAACGAGGATGACTTGCTTCCACGCTGAAAAGGGATGAGTTCGCAGGACCTAATATTCCGGATCCCGAACTACATCCTGAAGGGTGGAAGATGCCTGTGCGTGGATTGTTTTAACGTGGGGTGACCGTTGCACACCAGCCACCACACGGGCTTGACAGAGCGAGTTCTTGGTCCAGTGGTAAAGGTTACTCAAGATGACTGGAGACCTGCTCACACATATCGCAGTCGAATATACTACGTCGGGATTTCGGGCGTGCTTTGGTAGTATGTCCCCAGAATCCCGATTCCCATCCAAACAGATGACATTCCTCAAATGTAAGGGCAATTATTGCTAATGCCTTTAGGAGCCAGCTCACAGTGTACGGACAAACGGACAATGACGGACAGGTAAAGACCCTCTGATCCATCCAGCCTGTCCCACACAATCGCCATACCTTGTGTATCACAACATATACACTCCACCCCACCCGGAACCATGTGATCTCCTGGGAGAGGCAAAAAAACAGATGAAAGAAACCTAGGAAGGGGGAAAAAATCTGGGAAATTCCTTTCCGACCTATCTAGGCGTTCGAAACGAGCCCAGGAGATCACTCTGGCCCTGAATTCCCTGCAGTACCTACCTTCTGCAAGAGGTGATCTTCGCCCCAGCCAGAAACAGGTCTAGCTCTCGCTCGAAAAAATTCAGCGAATCAGCGTCCACCGTACGAGACAGCAGCCTGTTCCAGCCTGACCTAGGTACCCAGTTAATCATTATTATTGGTGACATTGGTTCAGGGAGCAATGATGACCAGGATAGCGGGAGAACTCCCTGCTCTTCTTCAAATAGTGCCGTGTGATCTTTAACATCCACCTGCATACGCGGACCACATGGACCATTTCCCATACCTCGGGAGCCTCTTGTTAACAAGGGCAGACATTGACGATGAGATTCAACACCGCCTCCAGTGCGCCAGTGCAGCCTTCGGCCGCCTGAGGAAAAGAGTGTTCGAAGACCAGACCCTCAAATCCACCACCAAGCTCATGGTCTACAGGGCTGTAGTAATACCCGCCCTCCTGTATGGCTCAGAGACATGGACCATGTACAGCAGACACCCTCAAGTTGCTGGAGAAATACCACCAACGATGTCTCCGCAAGATTCTGCAAATCCCCCGGGAGGACAGACGCACCAACGTTAGCGTCCTCGACCAGGCCAACATCCCCAGCATTGAAGCACTGACCACACTCGACCAGCTCCGCTGGGCAGGGCCATATTGTCTGCATGCCAGACACGAGACTCCCAAAGCAAGCGCTCTACTCGGAACTCCTTCACAGCAAACGAGCCAAAGGTGGGCAGAGGAAACGTTACAAGGGACACCCTCAAAGCCTCCCTGATAAAATGCAACATCCCCACCGACACCTGGGAGTCCCTGGCCAAAGACCATTCCGCCCTAAGTGGAGGAAGTGCATCCGGGAGGGCGCTGAGCACCTCGAGTCTCGTCGCCGAGAGCATGAAGCCCAGGCTGGCCCCAGACCAAACTCAGACCATCAGACAGACCTCAGACACTTCGATCAGCCCCATGCTGAAATCAGACTAACTCCAGACTGGCATCAGACAGAGCTGGCCAATCTCAGACCAGCCTCAATCTGAGCATAATGAAGTCAATGGATAATCGGGTTTTAATAATAATTGTCGGTGTCACAGTCTACATCGTGAACAACGAGGAAAAAACCATTGTGCGGCAAAATAAATTCTAATTTTAGGTACAGGGCAAAGAGTCAATTAATTTGTAATCTTCATTGATTGTACTTTTTAAAAGTAATTGGAGGGAGGTTTAGAGGGGATTTGAGGAGAACTTTCTTCACCCAGAGGGTGGTGGGGGTCTGGAACTCACTGCCTGAAAGGGTGGTAGAGGCAGAAACCCTCACCACAGTTAAAACATACTTGGATATGCATCACTCCCTCAGTACTGCCCCTCCGACGGTGCGGCACTCCCTCAGTGCTGCCCCTCCGACAGTGCGGCACTCCCTCAGTGCTGCCCCTCCGACAGTGCGGCGTTCCCTCACTACTGCCCCTCCGACAGTGCGGCGCTCCCTCAGTACTGCCCCTCCGACAGTGCGGCGCTCTCTCAGTACTGCCCCTCTGACAGTGCGGCGCTCCCTCAGTACTGCTCCTCCGACAGTGCGGCACTCCCTCTGTACCGTCCCTCCGACAGTGCGGCGCTCCCTCAGTACTGCCCCTCCGACAGTGCGGCGCTCCCTCAGCACTGCCCCTCCGACAGTGCGCCGCTCCCTCAGTACCGTCCCTCCGACAGTGCGGCGCTCCCTCAGTACTGCCCCTCCGACAGTGCGGCGCTCCCTCAGTACTACTCCTCCGACAGTGCGGCGCTCCCTCAGTACTGCCCCTCCGACAGTGCGGCGCTCCCTCAGTACTGTCCCTCCGACAGTGCGGCGCTCCCTCAGTACTGCCCCTCCGACAGTGCGGCGCTCCCTCAGTACTGCTCCTCCGACAGTGCGGCACTCCCTCAGCACTGGCACCGGGGGGGTGTCGGCCTGGGTTTTTGTGCTCGGGGCCCTGGAGTGGAGACTCGAAGCCACAACTTTCTGACCCAGAGGCGAGGGTGCAACACACTGAGCTGCGGCCGACAGAGTAAATCGCTAAAGGGCCATTATTTGTGAGGAGATTGAGAGACACCCTGGCATTACCTGAAGCGGAGGTAATGCAAGGACTGCGAGCGGACCCTCTCCAAGCTCTCGCTGTGTTTTGGATTGGTGACAAGACACTTGAAAAGAAAACTAAAGACGGCAGCTGGTTGCGATGAACTTGTTCAAACTCCTTACCGATTGCAGTCCGGGAGCAGGGCTAGAATCAGCGAGACAGACAGCCTGAGAGTGCTGCGCTAACAGGCACCGTAAGCACAAGTGCTTTTGACAACAAACACGGGGAAACTGTTCCAAGGACGAGCAGAATGTGTCAATAGATTTTTGGTTGGGCGGAATAACCTGAATAAAGCTCAGGTTTAGGGAGCGTGTCCAAATCACTTCCATCATCATAGGCAGTCCCTTGGAATCGAGGAAGACTTGCTTCCACTCTAAAACTGAGTCCTTAGTGGCTGAACAGTCCAATACGAGAGCCACAGTCCCTGTCACAGGTGGGACAGACAGTGGTTGAGGGAAGGGGAGGGTGGGACTGGTTTGCCGCACGCTCCTTCTGCTGCCTGCGCTTGATTTCTGCACGCTCTCGGCGACGAGACTCGAGGTGCTCAGCGCCCTCCCGGATGCACTTCCTCCACTTAGGGCGGACTGGTCTTTGGCCAGGGACTCCCGGGTGTCGGTGGGGATGTTGCACTTTATCAGGGAGGCTTTGAGGGTGTCCCTTGTAACGTTTCCTCTGCCCACATTTGTCTCGTTTGCCGAGAAGGAGTTCCGAGTAGAGCGCTTGCTTTGGGAGTCTCGTGTCTGGGGGGCATGCGGACAATGTGGCCCTGCCCAGCGGAGCTGATCGAGTGTGGTCAGTGCTTCAATGCTGGGGCTTCAAAGCGAGGGTCTATGGAGCATCCTCTTCCGTTTCGGCTACCTCCAAAAGTTTGTCAACTTCCTCCGCCTGCTCCACGACAACATGCAGGCCGTGATCCTTACCAGCTGATCCATTGCAGACCCAATCCACGTCCGGACCGGGGTCAAACAGGGCTGCGTCATCGCCCCAACCCTCTTCTCAATCTTCCTCGCTGACATGCTCCACCCCCAAATCACCTCCACTGATACCGTGAGACGGGGAAATGAAAAATATTGAGGGTCGGAAGTGTGATCGATCAGTTCCGTGCCTCCTGTACTCGCCTTTCCCTTCCTCCATCCCCTAATTGCCCCGTGAGAAGGTGGTGGTGAGCCGCCTTCTTGAACCGCTGCAGTCCGTGTGGTGAAGGTGCTCCCACAGTGCTGTTCGGGAGGGAGTTCCAGGATTGTGACCCAGCGACGATGAAGGAACGGCCGATATATTTCCCCAGTCGGGACGGTGTGTGACTGGGAGGGGAACGTGGAGGTGGTGGTGTTCCCATGGGCCTGCTGCCCTTGTCCTTCTAGGCGGTAGAGGTCGCGGGTTTGGGAGGTGCTGCCGAAGAAGCCTTGGCGAGTTGCCGCGGGGCATCTGCTGAAGAAGAAGAATGGACATTTGGGTGAGGTCTAAGAGGGGCGGAGGATTATAGGAGGGTGGGGGAGGGGGTATTGGAGGGGGTATCGGAGGGTGGAGGATGGGTTATTGGGGGGGGGAGGTGTAATGAGAGGGCGGGGCAGTCACTCCCCCCACCCCCCCCACCGTTCCTCCAATCACACAATCATTCTCCCCCCCCCCCACCCCCGCGCTCCTCCAATCACAGTCACTCTTCCCCCCCCTCCTCCAATCACAGAATCACTCTCCCCCGCGCTCCTCCAATCACAGTCACTCTTTCCCCCTCCCCTCCTCCAATCACAGAGTCACTCTCCCCCGCGCTCCTCCAATTACAGTCACTCTTCCCCCCCTCCTCCAATCACAGTCACTCTTTCCCCCTCCCCTCCTCCAATCACAGAGTCACTCTCCCCCACGCTCTTCCAATCACAGTCACTCTTCCCCCCCCTCCTCCAATCACAGAATCACTCTCCCCCGCGTTCCTCCAATCACAGTCACTCTTTCCCCCCCCCCCTCCTCCAATCACAAAGTCACTCTCCCCCGCGCTCCTCCAATTACAGTCACTCTTCCCCCCCTCCTCCAATCACAGTCACTCTTTCCCCCTCCCCTCCTCCAATCACAGAGTCACTCTCCCCCGCGTTCCTCCAATCACAGTCACTCTTTCCCCCCCCCCTCCTCCAATCACAAAGTCACTCTCCCCCGCGCTCCTCCAATCACAGTCACTCTTTCCCCCCCCTCCTCCAATCACAGATTCACTCTCCCCCGCGTTCCTCCAATCACAGTCACTCTTTCCCCCTCCCCTCCTCCAATCACAGAGTCACTCTCCCCCGCGCTCCTCCAATTACAGTCACTCTTCCCCCCCCCCCTCTCCTCCAATCACAGAGTCACTCTCCCCCGCGCTCCTCCAATCACGGCGTGGCTTTGTTCCCGCGCCCTCCCCTGGCTCGAGCGTTTGCCGTTGAACTTGGCGGCTGGGCTCGCGCATGCCCCCTGGGTCCACTTGGCGCGCGGGGAGGCGGGGCTTAGCGCGCGCGGGGAGGAGGCGGGGCTTGGCGCGCGGGGAGGCGGGGCTTAGCGCGCGCGGGGAGGAGGCGGGGCTTGGCGCGCGGGGAGGCGGGGCTTAGCCCGCGCGGGGAGGAGGCGGGGCTTGGCGCGCGGGGCGGGCGCCGCTCCATCGGCCGTCCCGCCACAGCCCGGGGCAGTCCCGAGGTGGGGAAAGCTCGAGGGACCGGATCCCGGGGAGAGGTCCCGCTTCGGCCCCCGCCTCAAAAACAAAGGGAGCAAAACACCAATGTGAAGGAAAGAAAGAAAAAAACTGAGGGGGGAAAAAACAAGATGGAAAGCTGGTGGAGTGAAGCAGGACTGGGATGTGGAGCAAAGTGACAGCGAGCTTCCTCTCTTGTGACCCAATCCCGGGACCCCTGAGACCCAGAGACCGAATCCAGGGACCCCTGAGACCCAGAGACCGGATCCCGGGACCCCTGAGACCCAGAGACCGAATCCCGGGACCCCTGAGACCCAGAGACTGAATCCCAGGACCCCTGAGACCCAGAGACCGAATCCCGGGACCAGTGAGACCCAGAGACCGAATCCCGGGACCATTTATACCCAGACACCGAATCCCGGGACCATTTACACCCAGAGACCGAATCCTGGGACCCTGAGACCCAGAGACCGAATCCCGGGACCATTTACACCCAGAGACCGAATCACGGGACCATTTACACCCAGAGACCGAATCCCGGGACCCCTGAGACCCAGAGACCGAATCCCGGGACCCCTGAGACCCAGAGACCGAATCCCGGGACCCCTGAGACCCAGAGACCGAATCCCGGGACCCCTGAGAACCAGAGACCAAATCCCGGGACCATTTACACCCAGAGACCGAATCCCGGGACCAGTGAGACCCAGAGACCGAATTCCGGGACCCCTGAGACCCAGAGACCGAATCCCGGGACCCCTGAGAACCAGAGACCAAATCCCGGGACCATTTACACCCAGACACCGAATCCCGGACCCCTGAGACCCAGACACCGAATCCCGGGACCATTTACACCCAGAGACCGAATCCCGGGATCCCGGGACCCCTGAGAACCAGAGACCGAATCCCGGGACCCCTGAGACCCAGAGACCAAATCCCGGGACCATTTACACCCAGAGACCCAATCCCGGGACCCCTGAGACCCAGAGACTGAATCCCAGGACCCCTGAGACCCAGAGACCGAATCCCAGCCTTAGACTGACTCTGAGATGGGAATGGGAGAGCCTCAGTCTGGGGAATAGTCAACGCGGTGTAACCAGCTCCAGTGAACGCCAACGGTGGGCGATGGTGAAGATGTGACGGTGAAATCGGATGGCGACTGTTTGGGGCCTGGAGAGCGGTTATTGCCCGAAGCCTTTGCCAGGCACGGCCAATGATTTGGATGGACGTAGCGCAACACCCGGACCCGCCACAGTCCCGAAGTCCAATATCCGTGGTGTCCTTTTCCCGTGGAAGAAATCGGGCCGGGAGGAAGGATCCCAGAATGAACCAATTAGGAAGCCTTGTGATTGGTCTGTGCGGTAAGAGAAGCGACGGAGGATGCGCCTCGGGACAATGGTGTCGTCAATAGTGGTTCCAAAATTTGACCCTCAACGATCGAACTACTGGCCCCAGATCCTAATGCTAATCTCAAACTACAACCAGTAACTCCAACCCTAATCCTAACCCCAAAGGCTAACACCCTGACCCTAACCTCTAACCCCTGACCCCAACTCTAACCCCAATTTCTAACTCCGAACCCCATGCTAATCTCAAACTACAACCAGTAACTCCAACCCTAATCCTAACCCCAAAGGCTAACACCCTGACCCTAACCTCTAACCCCTGACCACAACTCTAACCCCAATTTCTAACTCCGAACCCCAACCTCTAACCCCTGACCCCAACCTCTAGCACCCTAACCCCAACCTCTAACCTCTGACCCCAACCTCTAACCCCAACCTCTAACGCCGAACCCCAATCACTAACCCCGAACCCTAACCCCAACCTCTAACCCCTGACCCCAAACCCTAACCTCTAAACCCTGACCCCAACCTCTAACCCTGAACCCCAAGCTCTAACCACTGACCCCGAACCCTAACCTCTAAACCCTGACCCAACCTCTAACCACTAACCCTGAACTCCAACCAGTAACCCTGAACCTCAATCCTAACCCCAATCATTAACCCCCCCAACCCCAATCCTAACCTTGGTGCAAAAAGGCTGCTTCCCGATGGGTGAATTTTGACCGACATTCCAGGCCAAGAAAGGCTGATGCTGAAATCAGCTTTGTCCATCGGCACAGGAAGAAGGGAGCGACGACCAGGGACTTTGCCGGCCCGATCTCGATCAAACCAACGGAACCCACGGGGCAGATGCGGCCCACAGGCTGCATTTTCAATGTCCCCATGTTTCAGGTTATAATGCCCCTGTCGTTATACAACAGTGAACCTCCCCTGAAGATTCAATTGGGTAGGCGTTCGATAAGGTGCCACATTGTTCACATGCCAGACACGAGACTCCCAAAGCAAAGCAAGCGCTCTACTCGGAACTCCTTCACGGCAAATGAGCCAAAGGTGGGCAGAGGAAATGTTACAAGGACACCCTCAAAGCCTCCCTGATAAAGTGCAACATCCCCACCGACACCTGGGAGTCCCTGGCCAAAGACCACCCTAAGTGGAGGAAGTGTATCCGGGAGGGCGCTGAGCACCTCGAGTCTCATCGCCGAGAGCATGCAGAAACCAAGCGCAGGCAGCGGAAGGAGCGTGCGGCAAACCAGTCCCACCCTCCCCTTTCCTCAACCACTGTCTGTCCCACCTGTGACAGGGACTGTGGTTCCTGTATCGGACTGTTCAGTCACCTAAGAACTTATTTTTAGAGTGGAAGCAAGTCTTCCTCGATTCCGAGGGACTGCCGATGATGATGTGTTTTGTTCCTGGCCTTTTCTCTGGTGTTGTTTCCATGACTACCTGTCACTCATCGAATATCTGCTTTGTGCGCACGCATTTAGCGCTTCGGAAACTGGCCTTCTGTCTAGTCTAGCGCTATCATGGACCTCGCTGTGTTCAGTATTGGTGATTACATTTCTACAAAGGTTTGGTCGGTATCAGTGTTTACAATGTCCACTAAAGATTTCTTACAGGCAGCATCCTTTCCATTGTGTTCTGTTTCTGTTCTGATTACAGTTTGTGTGGTTTTACATTTCCACAAAAGGTTTCTCAACAGTCTATATTGCTTCTGTTGTGTGGGGGTTTCTAGCACAGATTAACATTAAGCATTTTAAACAGGAGTCTCCAGGAGTTCTTGCATCTTACAGGAAGTTAGTATTTACAGCTTTGGTGTGTTACGCATTTTATACAGAATGTTTCAAAAGGTTAATCACAGAGTTCGATTTCATGGGCCTTACACTGGGTTCAAGCCCTACTAGGTACAGCAAGCAATTAAGAATGGAAATGTTATGTTGGCCTTTATTACAAGAGGATTTCAGTATACGAGTAAAGTCATCATACTGCAATTATACAGGGCCCTGGTGAGACCGCAGCTGGAGTATTGTGCACAGTTTGGGTCTCCTTACCTAAGGAAGGATATACTTGCCACAGAGGGAATGCAACGAAGGTTCACCAGACTGATTCCTGGGATGGGGGGATTGTCCTATGAGGAGAGATTGAGCAGACTAGGCCGATATTCTCTAGAGTTTAGAAGAAGGAGAGGTGATCTTATTGAAACATACAAAATTATTACAGGACTTGACAAGGTAGATGCAGGGAGGATGTTTCCCCCGGGCTGGGGAGTCTAGAACCAGGGGTCACAGTCTGAGGATAAGGGGTTGGCCATTTAGGACTGAGATGAGGAGGAATTTCTTCACTCAGAGGGTGGTGAATGTTTGGAATTCTCTGCCCCAGAGGGCTGTGGAGGCTCGGTCGTTGAGTATATTCAAGACAGAGATTAATCGATTTTTGGATATTAAGGGAATCGAGGGATATGGGGACGGTGCAGGAAAGTGGAGTTGAGGTTGAAGATCAGCCATGATCTCATTGAATGGCGGAGCAGGCTCGAGGGGCCGAATGGCCGACTCGTGCTCCTAATTCATATGTTCTTAACCTTAAAGTTAGAGCCTGGCCTTTCAGGAGTGAAATCAGAAGCACTTACACAAAGTTTAGTGGCTATCTGGAGCCGACTCCCTCCCAGGGCTGTGGACGCTGGGTGTCAATTGAAATGTTTAAGAGTGAGGTAGAATTTTGTCGAGTAAGGGTATCGGGGTATACGGATCAAAGGCGGATCGATGGAGTTAAGCTACAGATCAGCCAACATCGCATTGAATGGCGGGGAAAGCTCGAGGGGCTGAATGGTCTCCTATTCTGATAACCACTGAGCCTAACCCCAACACTGAACCCTGACCAACAACACTGAACCAGTCGCGGTGTCGATAGTTCCGGTGACATCACTGGTAAGGCCAATCCGCCAAGTTTATTGTTTTATTCATTCTCGGGACGTGGGCATTGCTGGAGGACGGCATTTATTGCCCATCCCTAATTGCCCCTTGAGAAAGTGGTGGTGAGCTGCCTTCTTGAACCGCTGCAGTCCTTTGTAGCGGTTTGGCACAACGGAGTGGCTTGTGAGGCCATTTCAGAGGGAGTTAAGCGTCAACCACATTGCTGTGGGTCTGGAGTCACGTATCGGCCAGACCGGGTAAGGGCGGCAGATTTCCTTCCCTAAAGGACATCAGTGAACCGGATGGGTTTTATGACAATCCCGTAGTTTCATGCTCACCATCACTGACACTAGCTTTTTATTCCAGATTTATTTAATGAACTAAATTTAAATTACAACAGTGACCACACTTCAAAAAGTACTTCATTGGCTGTGAAGCACTTTAGGATGTCCGGAGGTCGTGAAAGGCGCTATTTAAATGCAAATCTTTCTTCAATTCCCCAGCTGCCGTAGTGGGATTTGAACTCCTGTCTCCGGATCATTATACCAGGCCACTGGGTTACTGTTCCAGTAACATAACCGCTGTGCTACCATACGTAGCCCCTTGTATTGTCAATAGTCTCTCCAAATCGGGGAGCAGGTCAACCAAAGAAACCTTAAAGGGAAATACTTTATTTGATCAGTAAAGGTTACAGAGCAAAGCACTTGGGTTGCTATGGGAAAGAAGGGCTCCTCTTTTCCCCGCTTCTTGCAGTTTTCCACCTCACTGTGGAGTCCCTGGAGAGAATGCTTACACACGGACTTGCTCAGTCAGTTCGTATTATCGGGCAATCCGACCACGATTTCGTGAGTTTTCTCCGATTTCCTCCGCTCCTTCTGAAGGTTACGGTTGAAGGAATGTTTGCCAGAACGCCGGGAGAACTGCCTGCTCTTCTATTAATACAGCCATGGGATATTTAAAAAAGGAAATAACTTGCATTTATATAGCACCTTTAAGATCCTTGGGATGTTCCAAAGCATTTTCCGCCAATGATGTATTTTTTGAAGTGCAGTCACTGTTGCACTGCTGTAGAAAATTGAAGACAAAATCTAGGCTGACACTCTCAGTGCAGTACTGAGGAAACGATGCACTGTCAGAGGGGCAGTACTGAGGGAGCGCCGCACTGTCGGAGGGGCAGTACTGAGGAAACGCCGCACTGTCAGAGGGGCAGTACTGAGGGAGCGCCGCACTGTTGCAGGGGCAGTACTGAGGGAGCGCCGCACTGTCGGAGGGGCAGTACTGAGGGAGCGCCGCACTGTCAGAGGGGCAGTACTGAGGGAGCGCCGCACTGTCAGAGGGGCAGTACTGAGGGAGCGCCGCACTGTCAGAGGGGCAGTACTGAGGGAGCACAGCACTGTCGAAGGGGCAGTACTGAGCGAGTGCTGCACTGTCGAAGGGGCAGTACCGAGGGAGTGCCGCACTGTCGGAGGGGCAGCATTGAGGGACGCCGCACTGTCGGAGGGGCAGTACTGAGGGAGCGCCGCACTGTCGGAGGGGCAGTGCTGAGGGAGTGCCGCACTGTCGGAGGGGCAGTACTGAGGGAGTGCCGCACTGTCGGAGGTCGAGTCTTATGGAAGAAAATGGGTTGAACCGTGGTCCTGTCTGTTCTGTCAGGCGGATGTAAATGATCCCAGGGCGCTATTTTGACGAAGAGTAGGGAAGTCCTCCCTGGGGCCAATATTTATCCCTCAATCAACATAACAAAAACAGATTATCTGGGTCATTATCACATCGCTGTGTGTGGGAGCTTGCAGTGCGCAAATGTCTACTGTGTTTCCCACATTACAACAGTGACTACACTTCTAAAAGTACTTCATTGGCTGTAAGGTGCTTTGGGATGTCCTGAGGTTGTAGAAATGCAAGTCCTTTCTTATTTTTCCTTTAGATACAAGCTGTTGTTGGGTTCGGTCGGTGTCACTCCGGCACCTGCTTCAGCAGAGCTGCCTTCTCTCCACCAGATGGCAGTCTCCACCACAGATAGACTTTGAGCAGCATTTGTTCCGTGTTTATATTCATTTCGAATCATTCCTGGTTTTTGTCTGATGTACGGCAAGAACTGGCCACTTATCCTCAATTATACGGGTATAGAATATGGGAAAAAAAGCATACAGCATCCTGAGCTTCATAAATAGAGGCTGAGACTACAAAAGTGTGGGAATTATGATGAACCTGTATAAAACACTGGTTCGGCCTCAACTGGAGTATTGTGTCCAATTCTGGGCCCCGCACTTTAGGAAGGATGTGAAGGCCTTAGAGAGGTTACAGAAAAGATTTACGAGAATGGTTCCAGGGATGAGAGACTTCAGTTACGGGGATAGACTGGAGAAGCTGGGGTTGTTCTCCTCGTAGCAGAGAAGGTTGAGAGGAGATTTGATCGAGGTGTTCAAAATCATGAGGGGTCTGAACAGAGTAGATCGAGAGAAACTGTTCCCATTGGTGGAAGGGTCGGGAACCAGAGGGACACAGATTTAAGGCAATTGGCAGAAGAACCAAAGGCGCTATGAGGAAAAACGTTTTACGTAGCGAGTGGTTAGGATCTGGAATGCGCTGCCTGAGAGGGGGTGGAGACAGACTCAATCGTGGCTTTCAAAAGGGAATTGGATTAGTACCTGAAGGAAAAGAATTAGCAGGGCTATGGGGAAAGGGCGGGGGAGTGGGACTGGCTGAGGTGCTCTGGCAGAGAGCCGGCACGGGCTCAACGGGCCGAATGGCCTCCTGTGCTGTAACCGTTCTGTGATTCTATTGATTACCTTCCAGTGGAGAACAGGTTAAGTGGGGTGTTAATACGGATTCTTTTTCCCTCAATCTGTTTCAGCGAATACACTGACGCGAACACCTCTTTGCCTTTTCTGTAAAAGACCTTTATTGAAGATTCTCCGGCCGGGACTTGTCAAGACAAAGGGACACTCTCAATCAGAGCCTGTTTACCTTCCCCTGGACAAGTCCCTTTACAGTGCGAAAAGCACAGTAGTTATACATTTTCAAAACAGAACACATTTGATTAGCACTTGGTCTATCCAATCCCTTTCTTCCTCCTCCCCCGAGTATGTCCAATGGCAGGCAAGGAGGTCTCCTAATTAGAGCTGGCCCCGAGGTCAGCTTGTTTATAGCCTCATTAAATTCTTCTTCTTTATCAGTAAAACTTATTTCCCTCTTATCAGTAAAAAGCATTACGCTATTCTCCCCTCCTATCTAGGATTGCTTTCTTTCTTTGTGCTGCCTTGTGTCTTTCTCATGACCCATGTTTAACCTCAACTTCAACTCTTGGTAACCCCTTTTTTTTCTGTTGATTCTGCAGTTGTCTGCATCTTGACATTTCTTTAGCTATTTTCCCATGATTCCCTATCTCCATCCTTTTGCCACATTCTCTATCCATCTACCACATTCGCAACTCTTCTTTACACATTCTCATTCCCCCCTTTTATCATTCCATGATAACCCTGGTGCTTATTCCAGGAGTATCGCGTTTAGCCGTGCACATTCTCTTTCCTGATCCTCCTTGTTGTCTGTGAGTCCGCCTCGAACCTCTTCGCAAGGTCTTATCAATGTCTGTTTAGGTTCTCACATCGAATCCTGTCGGAATATTATTGAATTGATAACTTCTGGAGCCTTGGTACAAGGCCAAAGAGAGGCCTTTTACCTCCTTATGGGCCAGTGCAGGAACCAGCACTTTAACCCTTGTCCCGCTGGTACCCCTAATGCCAAATTTCTCTTAGAATTCCCCCCTTTTGGGCCTCGGCTATACACCAAGCTGGCCATATTTCCCAATAACTATCTCCCTGTAGGCAAGTTCCAGATAGGTTCGTTCACCTGGGTGGACATCTCCCAAGCTTCGGGACCTCCTGAAACCTTCCCACAGAGTTATATAAGGTAAGTCCTTCCTGTCGGACTGCTTAAATTTTCATCCCTTATGGCCTTAATCATAGTGCGTGCCCTGACTTATCGTTTGGCCTGTTTAATTCGTGCACATGTTAATCCCATCATGACTATCAGAACCAGACCCTGTATTACTACAAGTACATGTGATATTATTCTTATCCATGGGTGAATTTGAATATTAAGTCCAATGTCCCACAGCTTTGAGTACCAGGGCTGATCAGCCAGCATTACGTTAGTGTCTCTCTGTAAGTTGTCTATTTCTTCCATCAGCCGGACATACTGTCGTCTTTGATTCTGGATTCCTTGCACCAAACGTAATTGTTCCTCATTTAGTTCCGGTATCTGTTTGCCTTGCGGTTCCCATACCGCCTCTTCATACCCTTCTCGGAGGGTATCCGTGATTGTTCCGTGGATGATTTCCGTTGTCTCGGGATATATGTGGTATCCATTTACATCTATTTTTCCCATGGGCCTGAAACACAAGTTAGGGTTGGTGATGACAGAGGGGGTGACTCCTCCCCTGGTCTTAATCGTCGGGTTGGCTGCTCCTGAGCTCCATTCCCTTGTGGAGCAGCGATTGTTTCGGAATCGTGTTTGAGAGGAGTGATACTCAGCATGCATCCGTTTGTTTGGTGGAATCTGCAATCATCATTCGTCATTCGTGGCGTACCTCGACATAAAACCACTTGGTTAATTTTATAGCAGTCAGTTATATCAAAGACTTTGGTACTATTAATTTTAATCACCCGTCTGGCAGGCTGATGGTAATGTAACCGAGTTTGGTTTCTTACTTCACCAATATTATCGATCTGATATAAGGGGTCTCCCTTTGTTACATCATACTGTGGTATGGACAACACAAATCCGATCATATTCACCCGCCCAGTAATACATCTGAATTTCGGCACCCATGCGTGACTATTCCTTCGTACCTCGCATGTGTTATTCATTTTTTTATCTAGAGTCCAATTGTTAAGTATGTTGTTCGGAATCCAATCTGGTATGTCTCCATTCTGGAGTTGCTCCAAATTATGTTGTACCTCACTTAATATCCAGGCCCCATACCCGGAGCAAACTATCTCAGCCTATAATCGTTTACTTATATCTTACCCCATTGCATGGATCAATTTTATTGTCTTGGCATTTCGGCAATGTATGGACCACTTGTAACAGTTCCCCTTCCGCGCCATCTCCCAACCGCGCTTGTAGGGCTTGGTTATCCAAGTCCCTCCACACTAAACTACTCAAGACTACGCCATTAAGTTGTTAACCCGGTCGTATATTGCATACAGGCCTATGGAATTCATCGTCATAACCCCTGCCGCATAACCCGTGCCTAGTGTTTCTCGACCTTGCCCTGTTCCATTTCTGACATTAAATCTCAGGGTAGTGGGTTCCGGGCCTTCAAAGATCAGTTGTGCCAGGTTCTGGTATAGACTTATAGTTTAATTCCCGCAGAAGCTAGGAAAAATGATATCCATTAGGTTTAGGATAAGTAATCGCTGACGCACCCCAAATTATATCCTTTCTTTAGATTCTTTTATTACTAGCCCCCCTTTTTAGGTTGTATTCCTTCTTGTTTGCGCTGCGCATGATCAATACCGGCTTCTCCGTGTTATAACCGTGTCACGCTTCAGGACATACATCTTATATTCCAGAGACCTCCCTTGGTCTTTATTTTATCCCACTGGCCAGTTTCCCTAAACATTCTGGGGTCCCACCCCCTTTTTGCTCCGTTCTGTTCCCACCCTTCTGTTTCTCTTGCGGGGTGGATTTGGCTGCTTGTTTGCAGCTTGGTCCGCCCAGGCATGAGCTTCTAGAACTGAAATTCCGTCCAGTTGGATTTCTGCGCCCTTCCCCTTTTGGTCCTATGAACTTGCTCCTGTCCTCGGAATCTACTGGCGCCCATGGCATCGGCAGCCTGCTGCATTACAATCTTACTTAATACACTATACATAGCCATGCGTTAAAATAAGTTCTGTCCTTGCTCCAGCCCTTGGCTGCTGGGTTGCATATTTCGGCAGTCAAATTAAACCAAGCTAGTTCATGTAGTTGTGTCTTTCCTGCGTGTGCTATATCTCTCGTAGTCCATCTGTGTTATCCA
This sequence comes from Pristiophorus japonicus, assembly GCF_044704955.1. NCBI lineage: Eukaryota > Metazoa > Chordata > Chondrichthyes > Pristiophoridae > Pristiophorus > Pristiophorus japonicus. The sequence continues at coordinate 95,248,675 of NC_091996.1, forward strand.
GTGCTTGCGTGGGCCTTAAGGTTCCCAGTATCCTGAGTCTCCAGAGTCGAAGTAGCCGCTGCGGTCCCATCTCGGTAAGTGTTTTATCTGCAAATTTTAAACAGATAGCCTGGTCGTCACCAGGTGTTAGGTTCTGGTCTACTCCTCTTTTATCCATGCATGTTGCGGTCACTCTGTGAAATCGGAGGTAAAGTTAGGTTGGGTTTGTAGACTACACTTACCCACCGTGGGGTACATTGGCTCTATTGCCATAGGTGATGGTGCTATGGCTGCGCACTGCACTATCCGTCTGGCCCCATTTTAAAAAAAAAAAATCTCTTCCAACTTATTTATCTTAGCTTTTAACTCTTGAATTTGTTTTGTTTGAGTATCTTTCTTTTATTTGTATCAGGCGAGTGTTATTACATAGGCTAGTTCTGTTTTTATTTTTATTCTGACTATCGCACCATTTCCTCTGTTAGGTGAGTCTTTTTTATTCTATTAAGAAATCCAAATTAATAATGTCCAGTATAAAACAGCTGTAAATGGAAAGGGTTAATTCCTTTACAGGTTTGTAAGAAAGCCTGATGTCATTACGTGACTTCACGTAATCATCCGAAAAATTCTTTTTTTTTAAGTCTTTGTGCCTTCAAAACTTGCTTAGAAATTAGGAATCCGTTAAAACAGCAGAAATCCATTAGTAAAGCCGTCATAATAAAAGTCAGGAAAGACGGCATTTTAGAGTAAACTCCAATGTTTTCTTAACTTCTAATTGCCAAAGATTTTTTTTTGATTGATTTAAAACGAGACCACACATTTTTAATACTATTTTGTTTACTGAAATCCAATTTTCACACGCTGTGTACATTCTAACATTTCGTTTTATTTTACGGTCCCGTTCACTGGGCAAATCTTGTGTTTTTTTTACTCTCTCAGCATAAAATCTAAACATCCGTGCCAGTTCCATTTTCTATAAGAATGTTAACATTTATTAAGATTCTCTAATTCCCAGTTCTTTCTGTGCTGAGTTCGCATAGCTTAGATCTTTTCTCCTCGTTATTTTCAAAACCCTCCTGCTTGTTTAGACTGTTCGGGACTTTTCTTGATAAACAACGTCCATTTTGGAAATCTTTCAAACTGGAGTGAAACTTTCTCGTAATTTAAAATCATTATCAATGGAGAGTGTCTTTTACTACTTCAAATTCTTTTTTTCAATTAAACCAATATCTTTTTCACAGCCAATATCAACTAGTATTTAGTAAGTTATGTCTTTTTCCATCGCAAACACCCCCTTTTTTTTGTCAGCACCTATTTAGTACGTTACGTCTTTTTTTTGCAGATCTCCTTTCTTCAAATTAGGTTTTGTATCTTACACAGAGGGCTCGTGACTCCATAAATTTGTTAATTTAAAATCATTTGTTTACTTTCAAAGTGGCGTCTTTATCTTTTTCTTTTCTCCATAACTAGAATGGAGTCCAGCAATTAGGCTTTGAGGGCTGCTTTTCGTTATCTCAAAATGCTCCAGTTTCAAAGTCGTTAAAATGTCTCTTCTAAACTGCTAAAGCTTGCTGTTTTTAACATTTTTCAAAAGTCCCTTTTACACCTTCGCAGATAGCTCGCCACTCGCCCAGGAGTTTGACCTGATCCCTGAAGGTATTTCTAGATTGTTTCCAAGCCTTTTAGTTTTATATTTCCTTTTTTCTTTAAGAGATCAGATTTAATTTAATAATTTTTTTTTTGAATCCACCTCAGTATTTTGCTGTGCCTTCTCTGAATATCTCAAAATCCCAATTCAAGCTTTGTAATTTCAATCTTTATTTAAAACTTTTTTTTTTGAGCTAGAAGCTTTTTTTAAAAGGCATTCTTTATCTCATTCCGTGACTAAATTTATGTCTTTCAACCCAATGTAATCAATCATTGCATGTTTTCTTTCGACAAGTAAGTGAGCGTGTCAAATAAATTCTTTTTTTTTCAACCACCGGGACCATGTATTTTTTATCTTTTACTCAACAAACCTATCCTTTGTGCATTTCCTAGCTCCGTAACTTATCATCCGAATAAAACCACACCTGCGTTTCTAACTTAAAATGTCTTAAAACTTCCCACATACAGGACAACACTACAAAGGGTTGAAAAAACTTTCACTCTGTTTGGAGAAGTGGGTGGAGCTAAAATAAACAAACAGCTGCTCCACTTCTCCAAACAGGCTTTTTAAAAAAACATGAAAACATAAAAATTCATTCCGCAGTCAAAAAAATCACACAAGTACTCTCATTCAAAAACAGACATTCACAAAAGTCTCTTCATTCAACAAAGCTTATTAATTAATTTTTTTCTTTGGCCGGCTCTATTTTTGGATCCATGATTGCCCATTCCCGCATCGCCCCGCGGTAAAGAAATATTTTATCCTTACACAATTCCTTTTATCCTTACACAATTCCTCGCGTCGCCCCGTGATTTAGTTCTACACAATTCCTCGCGTCGCCCCACGATTTAGTTTTACACAATTTCCCTTTTCTTCCGTGTCGCCCCGCGGTTTTCCTATTCGCGTCGCCGCGCGATTGTCTATTTCCCTATCCCTCCGCGTCGCCGCATGGTTCGCGTCGCCGCGTGATTTAAGTCCAATCAGTGCCTAGACGGACTAAGTGCTATACAAAGTCAACGTCGTACCTGACTTGGACACTTATTTCCTAAGTTAAAAGGTATTCGCCAGATTGACCTGGATCTCGTTCAGATGCTACCTGAGAACCAGCGAGTGGCCAAACTTTCCTCAGACTTTTGGAACTGAAGGAAACTGAAGTGGTATTTTAAAGGGTACTCACTCCAGTGGCCACTTTCCTCCCGTCTCGTCCAAGGCTAGTCTGGCTCTTAATTCGAAAGCTTTCGGCAGCCGTCCGTTGAGATCCCACTTCTGACACCAAATGTTAATACGGATTTTTTTCCCCTCAATTTGTTTCAGCGAATACACTGACGCGAACACCTCTTTGCCTTTTCTGTAAAAGACCTTTATTGAAGATTCTCCCGCCGGGACTTGTCAAGACAAAGGGACACTCTCAATCAGAGCCTGTTTACCTTCCCCTGGACAAGTCCCTTTACAGTGCGAAAAGCACAGTAGTTATACATTTTCAAAACAGAACACATTTGATTAGCACTTGGTCTATCCAATCCTTTTCTTCCTCCTCCCCCGAGTATGTCCAATGGCAGGCAAGGAGGTCTCCTAATTAGAGCTGGCCCCGAGGTCAGCTTGTTTATAGCCTCATTAAATTCTTCTTCTTTATCAGTAGAACCTATTTCCCTCTTATCAGTAAAAAGCATTACGCTATTCTCCCCTCCTATCTAGGATTGCTTTCTTTCTTTGTGCTGCCTTGCGTCTTTCTCATGACCCATGTTTAACCTCAACTTCAACTCTTGGTAACCCCTTTTTTTTCTGTTGATTCTGCAGTTGTCTGCATCTTGACATTTCTTTAGCTATTTTCCCATGATTCCCTATCTCCATCCTTTTGCCACATTCTCTATCCATCTACCACATTCGCAACTCTTCTTTACACATTCTCAGGGGTATTTATGGTTTGGCTCCTGGAGTGGGCATGTTTCAGCTAAGCCCCCCCACTGTGTGTCAGAGTCTGAAGCTTGATATCTGTTGATGATTCACCAGCCCGCGGGTTCAATACCAGCACTAGGGCTGCTGAAACTCTCATCCATGCATTGTTGGCAGCTGTGACTCAGTGGGTAGCACCCTTGCCTCTGGGTCAGGGGGTTGTGGCTCCGGAGACTAAATCTATTCCACAGCCAACATCACTGAAAACAGATCATCAGCTCATTATCACATTTGCAGGATCTTGAACTACTTCAAAAAGTACTTCATTGGCTGTAAAGCGCTTTGGGACGTCCCGGGGTGCTACAGCAATGAAAGTCTTTCATTCTTCTTTGTTACCTCTAGACTCAAACTATTTCTATGTTCTCCCGACCGGACTCCCATCTTCCCCCCTCCTTAAACTTGAGCTCATCCAATACCCCGCTGCTCATATCCTAACTCGCACCGAGTCCCCTTCACCCATCACCCCCTGTGCCCTGACCTGCATTGCCTCCCAGTCCCTGAACTCCCCCATTTTAAAATACTCTTGTTTGTGTTCAAATCCCTCCATGGCCTCGCCCCTCCATATCTCTGTCACCTTCTCCAGCCCCACACCCCTCCGAGATCTCTGCGTTTCTCCAGCTCTTTAACCATTGCCCACCATCGGCGGCCATGCCTTCAGCTGCCTGGGCCGTAAGCTCTGGAATTTTCTCCCTAAACCTCTCCACCTCTCTCCTCATTTTAAGATGCTCCTTAAAACCTACCTCTTTGACCAAGCTTTGGCCACCTGTCGTAATATCTCCTTATGCTGCTCGGTATCAATTTTTGTTTGATTGTGCTCCCGTGGAGCGCGGTGGGACATTTGTCTACCTTGTGCATGAAACAAAAGGTTAGTATGCAGGTACAGTAAGTGATCAATGGAATCTTGGCCTTTATTGCAAAGGGGTTGGAGTATAAAAGCAGGGAAGTCTTGCTACAGTAATACAGGGTATTGGTGAGGCCACACCTGGAATACTGTGTGCAGTTTTGATTTCCATATTTATGAAAGGATATACTTGCTTTGGAGGCAATTCAGAGAAGGTTCACTCGGTTGATTCCGGGGATGAGGGGGTTGACTTATGAGGAAAGGTTGAGTAGGTTGGGCCTCTACTCTTTGGAATTCAGAAGAATGGGAGGTGATTTTATCGTAATGTATAAGATTATGAGGGGGTTTGACAAGGTGGATGCAGAGAGGATGTTTCCACTGATGGGGGAGACTAGAACTAGAGGGCATGATCTTAGAATAAGGGGCTGTCCATTTAAAACTGAGATGAGGAGAAATTTCTTCTCTCAGAGGGTTGTAAATCTGTGGAATTTGCTGCCTCGGGGAGCTGTGGAAGCTGAGACATTGAATAAAATTAAGATAGAAATAGAGAGTTTCTTAAATGATAAGGGGTTATGGGGAGCGGGCGGGGAAGTGGAGCAGAGTCCATGATCGGATCAGCCATGATCGTATTGAATGGTGGAGCAGGCTCGAGGGGCCGTATGGCCTACTCCTGCTCCTATTTCTTATGTTCTTAGGTTAAAGGCACTGTGTAAATGCAGGTTGTTGTTGCAGACTAGTCAGTGGGGGCTGGGATTCTGTGCACCAGATTCCAGACAATGCTGTTGGCCAGTGTGTCTGGTGTTCCTGGCTGGGCAAGCATCGGGAAGCTTCCTAGGGCTCAGTGATGGGAGTCGGCTGGTATTTGTTGGTTAAGCTCCAGTAGCACGCCTGCACACACTTGGGGCCTCTACACCTTGATCCTGCTAACCTGTGCCTATGCTGCCTGGATTTCATTAAATGGGGTTAAGAAAAGAAAGAACTTGCATTTATATAGCGCCTTTCACGACTGCAGATTGTCCCAAAGCACCTTACAGCCAATGAAGTACCTTTTTGGAGTGTAGTCACTGTTGTAATGTAAGGAACGTGGCAGCCACATTTTACACAGTCAGCACCCGCAAACTACAATGTGATAATGACCTGATCCCCTGCTCTTTGAAAAGTGGCTATGGGATCTTTTACTCACTCCTGAGAGGGCAGTCAGGGCCTCGGTTTAACGTCTCATCTGAAAAACGGCTCCTTCGACAGTGCGGCACTCCCTCAGTACTGCCCCTCCGACAGTGCGGCACTCCCTCAGTACTGCCCCTCCGACAGTGCGACGCTCCCTCAGTACTGCCCCTCCGACAGTGCGGCACTCCCTCAGTACTGGCCCCCCGACAGTGTGGCGCTCCCTCAGTACTGCCCCCCCGACAGTGTGGCGCTCCCTCAGTACTGCCCCTCCGACAGTGCGGGGCTCCCTCAGTACTGCCCCTCCCTCAGTACTGCCCCTCCGACAGTGCGGGGCTCCCTCAGTACTGCCCCTCCGACAGTGCGGCGCTCCCTCAGTACTGCCCCTCCGACAGTGCGGCGCTCCCTCAGTACTGCCCCTCCGACAGTGCGGCGCTCCCTCAGTACTGCCCCTCCGACAGTGCGGCGCTCCCTCAGTACTGCCCCTCCAACAGCGCGCCGCTCCCTCAGTACTTAGAAGTTGCAGCCTAGATTTTTTTGCTCGTCTTTGGAGTGGGGACCTGAACCCACAACCTTCTGACTCAGAGGCTAGGGTGCTACCCACTGAGTCACGGCGGACATCCTGCAAGAGACCGGTGTGCACTGTAATGGAACAGGGCCTGTCCCTTTGCGCTTCTCCCACTGCAATGTTTCAAAGTCTTGCAAACATCGGGAGGTTATTTCCACATCAGACAGGTGACTGATCAATGGTTTAATCATTTACATGAGGACTCACCCAACAGCTGTTGCGTGATGTGAGGGAGAGGTCAGAGCTGAGAGACCGTAAGAGAAAGGAAGGTCATCAAAAACAGAATGTGGATCAAGGATCTGGCCCTAATATGTCAGTTCAGCCGTGGCTCAGTGGGCAGCACTCTCGCCTCTGAGTCTGAAGATTGTGGGTTCAAGTCCCACTCCAGAGACTTGAGCAGAAAATCTAGGCTGCACTCCCAGTGCCAGGTCTGAGGGGGCGCCGCACTGTCGGAGATGCAGTACTGAGGGAGCGCCGCACTGTCGGAGGGGCAGTACTGAGGGAGCGCCGCACTGTCGGAGGGGCAGTACTGAGGGGGCGCCGCATTGTCGGAGGGCCAGTACTGAGGGGGCGCCGCACTATCGGAGGGGCAGTACTGAGGGAGCGCTGCGCTGTCGGAGGGGCAGTACTGAGGGAGTGCCGCACTGCGGAGATGCAGTACTGAGGGAGCGCCGCACTGTCGGAGATGCAGTACTGAGGGAGTGCCGCAATGCGGAGATGCAGTACTGAGGGAGCGCCGCACTGTCGTAGATGCAGTACTGAGGGGGCGCCGCATTGTTGGAGGGCCAGTACTGAGGGAGGGGCAGTACTGAGGGAGCGCTGCGCTGTCGGAGGGGCAGTACTGAGAGAGCGCTGCGCTGTCGGAGGGGCAGTACTGAGGGAGTGCCGCACTGCGGAGACGCTGTCTTTCGGATGAGATGTTAAAATGAAGCCCCGTCTGCCCCCTCAGGTGGATGTAAAAGATCCTATGGCACTACTTTGAAGACGAGCAGGGGAATTTTCCCGGTGCCCTGGGGCCAATATTTATCTCTTAATCAACATCACAAAAACAGATTATCTGGTCATTATCACATTGATGTTTATGGAAGTTGCTGTGCCCAAAAATGGCCACCACGTTTCCCACATTACAACAGTGACTACATTTCAAAATGTATATCATTGGCTGTAAAGTGCTTTAAGACGTCCGGTGGCCGTGAAAGGCGCTATATAAATACAAATCTTTCATAAGCCACTTGGAGTAGATGACATGGCCGGGCTGCGATCACCCCATTCCTGAAATAGGGGTACATTAAATTTCCCCACAAATCCCCTCTAAACCTTCTACCAATTACTTTAAATTTATGCCCCCTGGTTGTTGATCCCTCTGCTATGGGAAACAGGTCCGTCCTATCCACTCTATCCAGGTCCCTCATAATTGTATACACCCCAATGAGGTCTCCCCTCAGCCTCCTCTGTTCCAAGGAAAACAACCCCAACCTGTCCAATCTGTCCTCATCGCTAAAATTCTCCACTCCCGGCAACATCCTGGTAAATCTCCTCTGTACCCTCTCCAGTGCAATCACATCTTTCCTGTAATGTGGTGACCAGAACTGCACGGAGTACTCCAACTGTGGCCTAACCAGTGTTTTATACAGTTCAAGCATAACCTCCCTGCTCTTGTATTCTATGCCTCAGCTAATAAAGGCAAGTATTCCGTATGCCTTCTTAACCACCTTATCCACCTGGCCTGCTACTTTCAGGGATCTGTAGACCTACACTCCAAGGTCCCCTTGTTCCTCTACACTTCTCAGTGTCCTACCATTTAATGTGTATTCCCTTTCCTTGTTAGCCCTCCCCAAATGCATTTCCTCACACTTCAACCATTACCCTTTGCTTCCTGCCTTTGAACAAATTTTGGATCCAACTTGTCACTTTGCCCTGGATCCCATGGGCTTTTACTTTCGTGACCAGTCTGCCATGTGGGACCTTATCAAAGGCCTTGCTAAAATCCATATACACTACATCAAATTCATTACCCTCATCGACACTTCTTGTTACCTTCTCAAAAAATTCAATCAAGTTCAGTGTGTGAGACAAGGCAGCGCAGCCATTACTAAAGGCGAGGGTCTACTGCCGTGGCCGCCATCTTTTTTTTGTCAGCCGACTGCCAGTTTGGGCCGACAATTATGCCTCCGGGTTCAGCCGGGCCTACAACAGTTAGCCTGGCACCCCCTCTTGGGTGCCAGGCCGCGGGCCCGGCCGAAACCGTTCCTGGTGACCCAGTGGACCGAAGTTTTAAAATAGCGAAGGCTCTCCCCTTTAAGTGAAGGGGGGGGAGGGGGGGAACTGTGGTGACGCACACGCGCAGTGACATCATCACCGTTCCGCTGATGATTGACAGCGGCGGTGACTCTGCCCAGCCTCCACTTCCGCCCCTCTTGTGGTCAATCTTCTGCTCGCCGCCCCAATTCCGTCCCCGTTATGACCGACTTACATAAGAAATAAAAACATAAGAAATAGGAGCAGGAGTCGGCCATTCGGCCCCTCGAGCCTGCTCCGCCATTTAATATGATCATGGCTGATCCCATCATGGACTCAGCTCCACTTCCCTGCCCGCTCCCCATAACCCCTTATCGTTTAAGAAACTGTTTATCTCTGTCTTAAATATATTTAATGACCCAGCTTCTCTGAGGCAGCGAATTCCACAGATTTACAACTCTCTGAGAGAAGAAATTCCTCCTCATCTCAGTTTTAAATGGGCGGCCCCTTATTCTAAGATCATGCCCCCTAGTTCTAGTCTCCCCCATCAGTGGAAACATCCTCTCTGCATCCACCTTGTCAAGCCCCCTCATAATCTTATACGTTTTGATAAGATCACCTCTCATTCTTCTGAACTCCAATGAGTAGAGGCCCAACCTCCTCAACCTTTCCTCATAAGTCAAGCCCCTCATCCCCAGAATCAACCGAGTGAACTTGCGGTCCGCCTGGAAAAAAATTACACAGAGCTAAATTTCACAAAAGAGGACACCTCATGCAGCGCAAAGAGAAAAAAACTGTTAAAAACGGTAGGCGCCCCAGCTTTCTGGTGGGCCAGAATTTCTACCCTGAGATCCGTTAAATTGAGCAGAAGTGCTTTGTGTCAATTTGTTTAATCCAGATTTCTATGGTATGAATGTAGGGATCAGGGCAGGGAAGGAAAGATGGAAAAAATGGAAGAATGGATGAGGGCAGGAGTGTCGGACAGCATGGATTACTGTAAGCTGGGGATTCAAGTTTGCCAAGTGAGGACAGGAACACGTGAGAGGCCACCATGGTTGAACAGTACGTTGTCTTGACGCATACTGGCCACTTGGGCTGGCCATCCCTCGCGTACTGCACTGTGCTATGAGCTAGTTTCTTCAGGAGCGACAGAGAGGAAATTGAGGGGAGGGCAGGGGGATTAAGGATGAGACGGCAATCAAAAGGGGATGGAGTATAAAAACGGAGAAGTCTTGCTACAGTTATACAGGGTATTGGCGAGGCCACACCTGGAATACTGCGTGCAGTTTTGGTTTCCATATTTACGAAAGGATATACTTGCTTTGGAGGCAGTTCAGAGAAGGTTCACTCGGTTGATTCTGGGGATGAGGGGGTTGACTTATGAGGAAAGGTTGAGTAAGTTGGGCCTTTACTTATTGGAATTCAGAAGAATGAGAAGTGATCTTATCGAAATGTGTAAGATTATGAGGGGGCTTGACAAGGTGGATGCAGCAAGGATGTTTCCACTGATGGGGGAGACTAGAACTAGGGGGCGTGATCTTAGAATAAGGGGTCGCCCATTTAAAATTGAGATGAGGAGGAATTTCTTCTCTGAGGGTTGTAAATCTGCGGAATTTTCTGCTTCGGAAAGCTGTGGAAGCTGGGTCATTGAATAAATTTAGGACAGAAATAGACAGCTTGTTAACCGATAAGGGAATAAAGGGTTATGGGGAGCGGGCAGGTAAGTGAACCTGAGTCCGTGATCGGATCAGCCATGATCGTATTAAATGGCGGAGCAGGCTCGAGGGGCCGTATGGCCTACTCCTGCTCCTATTTCTTATGTGAGGGGGATTGTTTAAATGGACAGGGTATATTCATCCTCAGAACCCCATCAATCGACTGTTGCCTCAGGCTAGACTTAGTTCATACTCCAACATTAAGGGAACTTTTATCTAACTGTGATCATAATCAATCTTCCCTTTCATTTTTTTTGGATGTCTGGTCCCTTTAATTGTCTGCATGGCTCATTGAAATTTCCATGCCTGCGTGGTTTCTTCCGATGAAATCATAGGCAGTCCCTCGGAATTGAGGAAGACTTGCTTCCACTCTAAAAATGAGTTCTCAGGTGGCTGAACAGTCCAATACGAGAGCCACAGTCCCTGTCACAGGTGGGACAGATAGTGGTTGAGGGAAGGGGTGGGTGGGACTGGTTTGCCGCACGCTCCTTCTGCTGCCTGCACTTGGTTTCTGCATGCTCTCGGCGATGAGACTCAAGGTGTTCAGTGCCCTCCCGGATGCACTTCCTCCACTTAGGGCGGACTGGTCTTTGGCCAGGGACTCCCAGGTGTCGGTGGGGATATTGCACTTTATCGGGGAGGCTTTGAGGGTGTCCTTGTAATGTTTCCTCTGCCCACCTTTGGCTCGTTTACCATGAAGGAGTTCCGAGTAGAGCGCTTGCTTTGGGAGTCTCATGTCTGGCATGCGGACGATGTGACCCGCCCAGCAGAGCTGATCAAGTGTGGTCAGTACTTCGATGCTGGGGATGTTGGCCTAGTCGAGGACGCTAACGTTGGTGCGTCTGTCCTCCCAGGAGATTTGCAGGATCTTGCGGAGACATCGTTGGTGTAGTAATACCTGCCCTCCTGTATGGCCCAGAGACATGGACCATATACAGTAGACACTGGAGAAATACCACCAACAATGTCTCCGCAAGATCCCGCAAACGGGATGAGAGAGACTGACAACAGCAAACTGGTTAAGCAGGTTGGGCCTGTACTCATTAGCGTTTAGAAGAATGAGAGGTGATCTTATTGAAACATATAAGATTCTGAGGGGGCTAATCAGGGTAGATGTAGAGAGGATGTTTCCCCTCGTGGGGAAATCTAGAACTAGGGGTTATAGTCCCAGAATAAGAGGTCGTCCATTTAAATCGGAAATGAGGAAGAATTTCTTCTCAGTGGGTTGTGAATCTAGAATTCTCTGCCCCAGAGAGCTATGGAGGCTGGGTCATTGAATATATTTAAGGTGGAGATAGACAGATTTTTGAACGATAAGGGAGTCGAGGGTTATGGGGAGTGGGCGGGGAAGTGGAGTTGAGTCCATGATCAGATCAGCCATGATCTCATTGAATGGCGGATCGGGCTCGAGGGGCCGAATGGCTGATTCCTGCTCCTATTTCTTATAGCAATGTGTTGCTATGATTCCTGAAGCAAAGAACCCATGAAGCAAACACATTGCAGGCTCTACTTACCAAATAAAACAACCACGGTCGACAAAAGAGGTAAAAGATAACATAAAACTAAAGGAGAAAGTGCAAAGAATAGTGTAGTGTAGATCCAGGGGACGGGGAGATATACGCAGTGAGTTGTTGTGATCGGGAACGCGCTGCCTGAAAGGGCGGTGGGAGCAGATTCAATAGTAACTTTCAAACCGGGAATTGAATAAATACTTGACGGGAAAACATTCACAGGGTTGTGGGGAAAGAGCAGGGGGAGTGGGACTGATTGGATCGCTCGCTCACAGAGCCGGCACAGGCTCGATGGGCCCAACGGCCTCCTCCTGCGCTGTGTCATTCTATTAACTGCAGGGACTGTTATGATCGCGGAAAACACAGTGGGCAGCACTCTCGACACTGAGTCAGAAAGTTGTGGGTTCAAGTCCTGCTCGAGAGGTATTTCTCCCCGGTGTCCTGGGGCCAACATTTATCTCTCAAGCAACGTCACTAAAAAACAGATAATCTTGTCATTGCTGTATGTGGGAGCTTGTGTGTTTATTGGTTGCCGTGTTTCCTACATTACAACAGTGACTACATTTCAAAAACAGTGTTTCATTAACAGCACTGGCCTCTTGCATGCACCTGTAGCCAAGATGCAGACAACTGATGGCGGTTGATGAATATTCTGTCACCTGAGGGCTTGTGTGTCTGAGAACGTTCTGAGAATCAACTGGAGAAATCGAGCAAAAGGAGGACTTGGCAGTGCCAAAGGGTCCAATCTTCAACTTCTCACTCCTCATCTTCTGAAAGCACTTGCTGCTTGCTGCGACACAGTCCTGCAGACACCCTCCAGTTCTACACCGCGACTTTTACTCCGGCATGAGCCGGGACGGTGTGCTGTCATGCTGGTCGGCCATGGAATGCATCACACAAGAGCCTGATTCCATCCACAACCAACCTCCATAGAAGTGCAAGTTCCAGCAGGAATCAACGAGAGTGATCAGGAGCTTGGAACCCTCTCTAACCCAGGTGTCACTGGGCAGTGATCAGGAGCAGGAACCCTCTCTAACCCAGGGGTCACTGGGCAGTGATCGGGAGCAGGAACCCTCTCTAACCCAGGTGTCACTGGGCAGTGATCAGGAGCAGGAACCCTCTCTAACCCAGGGGTCACTGGGCAGTGATCAGGAGCAGGAACCCTCTCTAACCCAGGGGTCAGTGGGCAGTGATCAGGAGCTTGGAACCCTCTCTAACCCAGGTGTCACTGGGCAGTGATCAGGAGCAGGAACCCTCTCTAACCCAGGGGTCACTGGGCAGTGATCAGGAGCAGGAACCCTCTCTAACCCAGGGGTCAGTGGGCAGTGATCAGGATCAGGAACCCTCTCTAACCCAGGGGTCACTGGGCAGTGATCAGGAGCTTGGAACCCTCTCTAACCCAGGTGTCACTGGGCAGTGATCAGGAGCAGGAACCCTCTCTAACCCAGGGGTCACTGGGCAGTGATCAGGAGCAGGAACCCTCTCTAACCCAGGGGTCACTGGGCAGTGATCGGGTGCAGGAACCCTCTCTAACCCAGGGGTCACTGGGCAGTGATCGGGAGCAGGAACCCTCTCTAACCCAGGGGTCACTGGGCAGTGATCAGGAGCAGGAACCCTCTCTAACTCAGGTGTCACTGGGCAGTGAATTGGAGCAGGATCCCTCTCTAACCCAGGGGTCACTGGGCAGTGATCGAGAGCAGGAACCCTCTCTAACCCAGGGGTCACTGGGCAATGATTTGGAGCAGGAACCCTCTCTAACCCAGGGGTCACTGGGCAGTGAATTGGAGCAGGAACCCTCTCTAAACCAGGGGTCACTGGGCAGTGATCGAGAGCAGGAACCCTCTCTAACCCAGGGGTCACTGGGCAGTGATCAGGAGCAGGAACCCTCTCTAACCAAGGGGTCACTGGGCAGTGATCAGGAGCAGGAACCCTCTCTAACCCAGGGGTCACTGGGCAGTGATCGGGAACAAGAACCCTCTCTAACCCAGAGGTCACTGGGTTGTGATCGGGAGCAGGAACCCTCTCTAACCCAGGGGTCACTGGGCAGTGATCGGGAGCAGGAACCCTCTCTAACCCAGGGGTCACTGGGCAGTGATCGGGAGCAGGAACCCTCTCTAACCCAGGGGTCACTGGGCAGTGATCAGGAGCAGAAACCCTCTCTAACCCAGGGGTCACTGGGCAGTGATCGGGAGCAGGGACCCTCTCTAACCCAGGGGTCACTGGGCAGTGATCAGGAGCAGGAACCCTCTCTAACCCAGGGGTCAGTGGGCAGTGATCAGGAGCAGGAACCCTCTCTAACCCAGGGGTCACTGGGCAGTGATCAGGAGCAGGAACCCTCTCTAACCCAGGGGTCACTGGGCAGTGATCAGGAGCAGGAACCCTCTCTAACTCCAAGTTTGGAGATGGCACTAAGCTGGGTGGCAGTGTGAGCTGTGAGGAGAAGGCTAAAAGGCTAAAAGGCTGCAGGGTGACTTGGACAGGTTAGGTGAGTGGGCAAACGCGTGGCAGATGCAGTATAATGTGGATAAATGTGAGGTTATCCACTTTGGTGGCAAAAACATGAAGGCAGAATATTATCTGAATGGCGGCAGATTAGGAAAAGGAGATGCAACGAGACCTGGGTGTCATGGTGCATCAGTCATTGAAAGTTGGCATGCGGGTACAGCAGGCGGTGAAGAAGACAAATGATATGTTGGCCTTCATAGTTAGGGGATTTGAGTATAGGAACAGGGAGGTCTTACTACAGTTGTACAGGGCCTTAGTGAGGCCTCACCTGGAATATTGTGTTCAGTTTTGGTCTCCTAATCTGAGGAAGGATGTTCTTGCTATTGAAGGAGTGCAGCGAATGTTCACCAGATTGATTTCCGGGATGGCAGGACTGACATATGAGGAGAGACTGGATCGACTGAGTCTGTATTCACTGGAGTTCAGAAGGATGAGAGGGGATCTCATAGAAACATATAAAATTCTGACGGGACTGGACAGGTTAGATGCAGGAAGAATGTTCCCAATTTTGGGGAAGTCCAGGACCAGGGGACATGGTCTAAGGATAAGGGGTAAGCCATTTAGGACTGAGATGAGGAGAAACTTCTTCACTCAGAGAGTTGTTAACCTGTGGAATTGCCTACTGCAGAGAGTTGTTGATGCCAGTTCATTGGATATGTTCAAGAGGGAGTTAGATATGGCCCTTAAGGCTAAAGGGATCAAGGGGTATGGAGAGAAAGCAGGAAAGGGGTACTGAGGTGAATGATCAGCCATGATCTTATTGAATGATGGTGCAGACTCGAAGGGCCGAATGGCCTACTCCTGCACCTATTTTCTATGTTTCTAACCCAGGGGTCACTGGGCAGTGATCAGGAGCAGGAACCCTCTCTAACCCAGGGGTCACTGGGCAGTGATCAGGAGCAGGAACCCTCTCTAACCCAGGGGTCATTGGGCGATGATCAGGAGCAGTAACCCTCTCTAACCAAGGGGTCACTGGGCAGTGATCAGGAGCAGGAACCCTCTCTACCCCAGGGGTCACTGGGCAGTGATCAGGAGCAGGAACCCTCTCTAACCCAGGGGTCAGTGGGCAGTGATCAGGAGCAGGAACCCTCTCTAACCCAGGGGTCACTGGGCAGTGATCAGGAGCAGGAACCCTCTCTAACCCAGGGGTCATTGGGCAGTGATCAGGAGCAGGAACCCTCTCTAACCCAGGGGTTACTGGCCAGTGATCAGGAGCAGGAACCCTCTCTAACCCAGGGGTCACTGGGCGGTGATCAGGAGCAGTAACCCTCTCTAACCAAGGGGTCACTGGGCAGTGATCAGGAGCAGGAACCCTCTCTACCCCAGGGGTCACTGGGTAGTGATCAGGAGCAGGAACCCTCTCTAACCCAGGGGTCAGTGGGCAGTGATCAGGAGCAGGAACCCTCTCTAACCCAGGGGTCAGTGGGCAGTGATCAGGAGCAGGAACCCTCTCTAACCCAGGGGTCACTGGGCAGTGATCAGGAGCAGGAACCCTCTCTAACCCAGGGGTCAGTGGGCAGTGATCAGGAGCAGGAACCCTCTCTAACCCAGGGGTCAGTGGGCAGTGATCAGGAAGTTTCAAAAGGGAATTGGATAAATACTTGAAGGGGAAAATGTATAGGCACGGTGGGATGAATGGCCTCCTGTGCTGTATCATTCTACGATTCCATGAACGAGTACAGGGATCATATCACCATCATAGGCAGTCCCTCGGAATCGAGGAAGACTTGCTTCCACTCTAAAAATGAGTCCTTAGCTGGCTGAACAGTCCAATACGAGAACCACAGTCCCTGTCACAGGTGGGACAGATAGTCGTTGAGGGAAGGGGTGGGTGGGACTTGTTTGTCGCACGCTCCTTCCGCTGCCTGCGCTTGGTTTCTGCATGCTCTCGGTGACGAGACTCGAGGTGCTCAGCTCCTTCCCAGATGCACTTCCTCCACTTAGGGTGGTCTTTGGCCAGGGACTCCCAGGTGTCAGTGGGGATGCTGAACTTTATCAGGGAGGCTTTGAGGGTGTCCTTGTAATGTTTCCTCTGCCCACCTTTGGCTCATTTGCCGTGAAGGAGTTCTGAGTAGAGTGCTTGCTTTGGGAGTCTCGTGTCTGGCATGCGGACAATGTGGCCTGCCCAGCGGAGCTGGTCGAGTGTAGTCATTGCTTCAATGCTGGGGATGTTGGCCTGGTCGAGGACGCTAACATTGGTGTGACTGTCCTCCCAGGGGATTTGTAGGTTGGAGCCTGTAACCTCCCATTCCAAGGTGAGCGAATCGACGGACTGTGACACCGCAACACGCTCAGTGCTCTCGATGGGGGGAGGCCACCTGTGCATAGCAGTCACTATCCCAACGTTCCTATGGTCCGCTGCTCAGCTCCTTCCCTACCTGTTTGCCGGACACGAGACCTTGATTCTCTGGAGCAGGGTGCTCTCCGTCCATTCCGTGTCCGTCAGTAGCTTTGCCAGTCCTCCACTCAGAAAGGGTCATCGAGCGGACAAAGAAGCTCGGCAAGAAGAGGAGGACGAGAGCTCCCGCCAGGATGAAGCTGCCTGCGGTCAGAAAGGAGATGGTGTAACTTCCCGTTCGATCCTCCAGAAACCCTGAGTGGGAAGAGATGAAACAGTGACTTAAATATTTATTTCACTCCCAGAGCTCCAGCTGTAGTAAATTACTTTCTTGCAATTAATATTCACATCATCATCATCATAGGCAGTCCCTCGAACGAGGATGACTTGCTTCCATGCCAAAAAGGGATGAGTTCACAGGTGTTTCAATGAAGGATCTAATATTCCAGATCCCGAACTACATCCTGAAGGGTGGAAGATGGCTGTGCGTGGATTTTTTAACGTGGGGTGGCCGTTACACACCAGCCACCACACGGGCTTGACAGAGCGAGGTCTTGGTCCAGTGGCAAGGGTTAACCAGGACGACTGGAGACCAGCTCTGCTGCACGGACCCAGTGCGCGCTCACATATCACAGTGTGGGCCCGTGCTGCCCCTGGGCCCTTGCCTCTTCTGGGCCCCGAATTCACGCCTCCCCTGATCACGACCCACTACGATCTCGCCGCTCCTTCGCCCCGACCCCGCCGCTCCTGCTGTATCTGCCCATGCTCCAACCATGACCTTGATGAAGTCCCTCTTCGCTGCCGTCGCCCTCCTGCACCAGCTCGCGCTGTACCTTGCCGTGGTACACTGCCGTGCTGACCAGGGGCCGCCGCTCGCCGCTCCGTCTATGCCCCCGACCTGCCGCTGATGGCCTCTCGCAGGTCGGCATCCATTCTCTTAATTTTGCAATTTAACGACAAGTCGCCCCGCTTCAGGGGCCAGGCCTGTGTAATGAAAGGATTGACGATCTTTGGCACGATCCGAGAGTCCACTAGTCACAGGTTCTCCATGAGAATTTTTGTTGCTTTCTCTTTCCCCGAGCTTCAATCTCTGACATGTCAGAACTCTTGGCTCCTTTCCATTGACTGTCAATAAAGGAATATTGGCACAAACCAGTCAGCCCAGCAAAGTTGTGAAATGTTCTATTTTACCAAGCAGGACCCAATCTATGGTTTCAAGTTAGGCTACGACTTTATGATGGCATCCCATCTTTTGAGTGGCCCATTTATTATTATTAGCAGAAAACTGAGCGATGCACTGATAGGAGTGAACACTTTCTATTTCAGGCATGCTGTGTCAGCATCACAAAACAACACATTCAACAACAACTTGCATTTATATAGTGTCTTTAACGTAGTAACACATCCCAGGTGCTTCACAGGAGCGATTATCAGACAATATTTGCCACCGAGCCACATAAGGAGATATTAGAGCAGGTGACCAAAAGCTGGGTCACAGAGGTCGGTTTTAAGGAGCGTCTTAAAGGTGGAGAGAGAGGCAGAGAGGTTTAGGGAGGGAGTTCCAGAGCTTGGGGCCCAGGCAACAGAAGGCACGGCCACCAACAGTGGAGCGATTATAATCGGGGAGGTGCAAGAGGGCAGAATTGGAGGAACGCAGAGATCTCAGAGGTTGTTGGGCTGGAGGAGATTACAGAGATAGGGAGGGGCGAGACCGTGAAGGTACAATTGTGTCAACATTGTTATTTTTATTCACTCATGAGATGTGGGCGTCGGTGGCAAGGCTGGCATTTATTGCCCATCCCCTGATTGCCCATGAGAAGGTGGTGGTGAGCTGCCTTCTTGTGTTGACAACTGAGTGGCTTGCCAGGCCATTTCAGAGGGCAGTTGAGGGTCTTGGTGAGACCGCACCTGGAGTATTGTATGCAGTTTTGGTCTCCTTACCTAACAAAGGATATACTTGCCATAGAGGGAGTGCAGCGAAGGTTCACCAGACTGATTCCTGGGATGGCAGGATTGTCGTATGAGGAGAGATTGGGTCGACTGGGCCTGTATTCACTAGAGTTTAGAAGAATGAGAGGGGATCTCATTGAAACATATAAAATTCTGACGGGGTTGGACAGACTGGATGCGGGGAGGATGTTTCCCCAGGCTGGGAAGTCTAGAACAAGGCATCACAGTCTCAGGATACGGGGTAGGAAATTTAGGACCGAGATGAGGAGAAATGTTTTCACTCGGAGGGTGGTGAACCTGTGGAATTCTCTACCACAGAAGGCTGTGGAGGCCAAGTCACTGAATATATTTAAGAGGAAGATAGCTAGATTTCTAGAAACAAAAGGCATCAAGGGGTATGGGGAAAAAGCAGGAATATCGTGTTGAGATAGAGGATCAGCCATGAGTCCTCGAGTCACATATAGGCCAGACCGGGTAAGGACGGCAGAGTTCTTTCCATAAAGGACATTAGTGAACCAGATGTTTTTTTTAAACAACAATCCAGTAATTCCATGGTCACCACATTCCTGATACTAGCCTTTTATTCCAAGTTTATTTAATGAACTGAATTTAAATTCCTCAGCTGGCATGGTGGGATTTGAACTCATCTTTCTGGATCATGAGCCCAGGTCTCTGGATTACTAGCCCAGTAACATAACCACTATGCTATTGCACCTTGTTGGACCACATTGTTCCGCTCTACTTCACAGAGCCTTCAATACTTTTCTGACTGCAATCTTTCAGATGAGACGTTAAACCGAGGCCTCATCTGCTCTCTCAGGTGGTCGTAGAAGATCCCACGGCACGATTTCGAAGAAGAGCAAGGAAGTTATCCCTGGTGTCCTGGGGCCAATATTTATACCTCAATCAACATAACAAAAACAGATTATCTGGGTCATTATCACATTGCTGTTTGTGGGAGCTTGCTGTGCGCAAATTGCCTGCCGCGTTTCTTGCATTACAACAGTGACTACACTCCAAAAGTACTTCATTGGCTGTAAAGCACTTTTGAGACATCTGGTGGTCGTAAAAGGCGCTATATAAATGCAAGTCTTTCTTTATATCTAATCCAGTAGATGGTAGCCTACATTACCTGATAGGGGAGGCCCGAATAGTGCGCCAATACTCAGGCACATCAGAAAGAGCCCGGTGGCGTTGAGAATCCGGCCGATCCCTACGATGGCCGGGAGAGTGGAGAAGAAGAGTGGGGGAAGGGCTCCAGAGCAGAAGCCATAAAAGAGACCGAGCCCCATTAGACTGGCATAGGTCTGGCCCAGAGGAATGAGGAGAAGGCTGAGTCCGGTGAGAACGCTCCAGAGGAATAACATGTGGATTGCCCGGATCAGCTTGAGATCAGCCACCCAGCCAGAAAACAGCCGCGCAACAATATCCGAGATGGCGGTGACAGACAACAGGAAGGCGGCTTCATAATCGCTCAATCCGAGGTTCTTTCCATGAGCCACCAGATGCACGTAGGGGACAAAGTAGCCCATGGTCATCAGCGTCACGGCAAAAGTGTACACCATAAAGCCGCGGTGCAGGAAAAGGGTCAAATCAAAGGCCGAGGTCACTTTGCCCCAACACTCAGCGCCTTTCCGTCCGTCATTCGGATGCCCCCCTAAGGCAATAAGAAGATCTTCTCGGAGCATGATGGGTCTGAGCAGGGCCGCACAGACGCAGAGGTTCAACATCATCGCGGACAGGATCTGCAGGGCCCCGCGCCAACCATACTCGTCGATCAGGAGCTGAAACAGTGGGGAGAAGAAGAAAGACGCGACGCCCACTCCGGTAAAGGCCAAACCCGTCGCCAGGGCTCGGCGTCTCTTGAAGTATCTGGCGATGGTGGCCATTGTGGGGGCGAAGACCAAAGCCCAACCAAAACCTGGGGAGCAAAACAAGGGACAATGAAGGAGATGTTCTCCCTGTGGACGCTGTTGTGCAGCTCAAGGCATGTGTTGTCAATGATTAGATTTTAGATCTAACTTCCTCCTCCGATGGTTTACATACGAACAAAACATGGAAAATTGATGGGCAAGTTGGTCCATCAAACCTGCCCCACATCTTACAATAGCTAGAGCATCGCAATCAAATCTTTTTCCTACCCCTCTTTCCGCAGCCATGTAATCACCTTGGAAAGACGAAAAACCCAGCGCCCAGAAGGGGAGAAAATACTCTCTAACCCCATCAGGTGATGGAAACCAAACAATGCGATCACAGGAACCAAGTGTTACCTATGAAGCCACTTACCTGCTGGAAGGGGAGGAAAACTGATACCCGAACTGAATTGTAGGGCTCATCTGTATTAGGAGGTTATGAGGGATCATAAGTAGCCAATAATGCATTGACCCTGAGCACAGACTGATAGAAGATGAAAACATACACACAGTACTGAATAACACACCCACCAAGGGCAGTGGAGAGTCAACAGTCTAGAAAGATAGCAAACCCTGGGAAGCAAGGTCAATTCACACGTCATGAGGAACTGAGGCAACGTGGACACCACTCAATAACACTCTGCGGGAGGGTGACATATGATGGGAGATGGACAGGCGGGGGAGAGTCACTCGGAGCCAATCTGAGCAGTCGGCCAATCAGTAGTTTTGTAGGAGGGTCGTACACCTCGAAAAATGTATAACTGTAATTGTAAAACCTTTGTTCTAGGAAGTGTTCGTCGGAACATTCCCGAGCATGCTTGAATAAAAATTGGTTGAACCAAAGTTTTCGTCGGAGCGATTTCGTGATCGCTATACGGGTGGGGATATGGCGGGTGTCAATTCCTGATATCAGGGAGTCCACCTTTAAGAAGAGAAGTCTTTTTACCCCAACACCTTCTATGTGATCTGTGCCCCAGTTAAGAACTGGTCCAGTTCCCTCTCGAAGGCGATGCAAAGTATCGGCACCCACCACACCAGCTGGCAACGCATTCCAGTTCCTAAATGAATCTCTTCAATGCAGTTCATGTCTGCTCTGAGGGAACGGGAACTGAGGAAGTTATGATGTACCTTTATAAACCTGGTTCAGCCTCAAATGGAGTGCGGTGGCCAATTATGATCACTGCACTTTAGGAAGGGTGTGAAGGCCTTGGAGACAGTACAGTGAAGATTTACGAGAATGGTTCCAGGGATGAGGGACTTCAGTGACGTGGAGAGACTGGAGAAGCTGGGGTTGTTTTCCTCAGAGCAGAGAACGTTAAGAGGAGATTTGATCGAGGCGTTCAAAATCATGAGGGGATTAGATAGAGTAGATAGAGATTGTTTTGATTGGGGAAGGGCCGAGAACCAGAGGGCACAGATTTAAGGTGGTTGGCTTAAGAACCATAGACGATATGAGAAAAAACTTTTTTACGCAGCGAGTGGTTAGGATCTGGAATGCGCTGCCTGAGGGGGTGGTGGAGGCAGACTCAATTATGGCTTTCAAAATGGAATGGGATAAGTACCTGAAGGTAAAAAAACATTTCAGGACTACGGGGAAAGGGCGGGGGAGTGGGACTAGCTGAAGTGCTCGATAGGCCGAATAGCCTCCTTAAGAACATAAGAAATAGGAGCAGGAGTCGGCCACCTGGCCCCTCGAGTCTGCTCTGCCATTCAATATGATCATACTGATCTGATCATGGACTCAGCTCTACTTCCCTACCCGCTCCCCATAACCCTTTACTCCCTTAGCGCTCAAAAATCTGTCTATCTCCGCCTTAAATTTATTCAATGACCCAGCCTTCACAGTTCTCTAGGGCAGAGAATTCCATAAATGTACAACACTCTGAGAGAAGAAATTCCTCCTCATCTCCATTTTAAATGGGTGGCCCCTTATTCTGAGACTATGCCCTCTAGTTTTCGTTTCCCCCACGAGTGGAAATATCCTCTCTGCATCCACTTTATCGAGCCCCCTCATTAGCTTGTATGTTTCGATAAGATCACCTCTCATTCTTCTGAACTCCAATGAGCAGAGGCCCAACCTACTCAAACTATTTTCATAAGTCAACCCCCTCATCTCCGGAATCAACCTAGGGAACCTTCTCTGAATAGCCTCCAATGCAAGTATATCCTTCTTTAAATACGGAGACCAAAACTGTGCACAGTACTCCAGGTGTGGCCTCACCAATACCCTGTACAGCTGTAGCAAGACTTCTCTGCTTTTATACTCCACCCCCCTTGCAATAAAGGTCAAGATACCATTGGCCTTCCTGATCACTTGCTGTACCTGCATACTAACCTTTTGTGTTTCATGAACAAGTACCCCCAGGTCCCTCTGTGCTGCAGCACTTTGCAATTTTTCCCCATTTAAATTTTAATTTGCTTTTCTATTTTTCCTGCCAAAGTGGATAACCTCACATTTTCCCACATTATACTCCATCTGCCAAATTTTTGCCCACTCACTTAGCCTGTCTATATCCCTTTGCAGATTTTTTGTGTCCTCCTCATAATTTGCTCTCCCACCCATCTTTGTATCATCAGCAAACTTGGTTACATTACACTCGGTCCCTTCATCCCTTCATTAATATAGATTGTAAATAGTTGAGGCCCCAGCACTGATCCCTGCGGCACCTCACTAGTCACTGTTTGCAATCACTGTTTGCCAACCGGAAAATGACCCATTTATCCTGACTCTCTGTTCTCTGTTGGTTAGCCAATCCTTTATCCTTGCTAATATATTACCCCCACCCCCGTGAACTTTTATCTTGTACAGTAACCTTTTATGTGGCACCTTATCAAATGCCTTCTGGAAATCCAAATACACCACATCCGCTGGTTCCCCCTTATCCACCCCACTCGTTACATCCTCAAAGAACTTCAGCAAATTTGTCAAACATGATTTCCCTTTCATAAAACCATGCTGACTCTGCTTGATTGAAGTATGCTTTTCCAAATGTCGTGCTACTGCTCCCTTAATAATGGACTCCAGCATTTTCTCAACGACAGATGTTAGGCTAACTGGTCTATAGTTTCCTGCTTTTTGTCTGCCTCTTTTTTTAAATCCTTCTGTGCTGTAATTATTCGATGAATGTCCGATGCATTGAAAGACCAACACATGGCTTGGGTTCAATTCCCTTGGACTCTGAGTTCCCAATCTTGCCTGCCATGTTACGGGGATGCAAGAAGATGCTAGGGTCTTACAGAAAGTTGTGGAAAATAGATGTAGATTACACAAACTCGGTTAATGGATGATTTGATCGAAGTTTTCAAGATATTGGCCCAGAAATTCCAGCCTCCCTGGGTCTGTATGGAGACCCGGGAAGGCATCGGAAAAGCCGGTTTTCGGCACGCAATGCACATGCGCTGAAAACTGGCTTTTCCGATCTGTCAAGTTTCTGGCTTGACAGATCCTCCTCATCTCGGGAGCCAGGACATTCCCATGGCAGAGATTGGGCTATTTGCCCGTCTCTTGCCCAGCGAACGTCCTTAAAACTCTTGCACATAGCCTACTTTTACCAGTGTAAGAGTTTAAAAACATATCAAAAAATATATTAAAATAAAATTTTAAAATACATATTTATGTTAAAAACCCTTCCCACTCAGGTAATGTTATTTTAAACCATAATTAAAACTTTTTAAAAAATCGGCAAATACTTTTTTTGTTTCAAAAATATTTTTATCAACTTTAATTTCTATAGTGTATTTATGTGAGGTGGTTTTTTAAAAAGTTTTATGTAGTGTTTGGGATGTTTCTCATTCATAATGTTAGGAGCTTCGGACTTATGAAACTCCTGTTACTCTGAATGAGAATATACTGCTTCTGATTGACTGCCCAGAGCCATGTGACTCGAGCTTCAGGCCTGCACACATCCTGACATGCACGTGCTACGACATACAGTCAGGGGAGGCCTCCGGACCGGGAACTCGCGTGGGCCCAGCAGTTTCAGGTAGGGGGGCTTCTTTGTTCTAAAATCTATTCAAACGCCTACGGGAAGGAGAAACCGGGATTTCTGGGCCGTTATGGGGAGCAGATAGGATAGATCGCGAGAAACAATTTCCGCTAGAACTAGAGGGTCATAGAATCATAGAATGGTCGGAGAAATGATAGAAATATTTTTGCTTCAGCTACCTATCCAACTCCCTTTTGAAAGCCACGATTGAGTCTGCCTCCACCACCCTCTCAGGCAGCGCATTCCAGATCCTAATCACTTGCTGTGTAAATAGGTTTTTCCTCGTGTCGCCTTTGGTTTTTCTGCCGATCGCCTTAAATCTGTGTCCTCTGGTTCCTGACCCTTCCACCAATGGGAACAGTTTCTCTCGATCTACTCTGTCTGGACCCCTCATGATTTTGAACACTTAGAGCCAGACCTTTCAGGAGTGAAATTAGGAAACACTTCGACATGCAAGTGCGGTAGAAGTTTGGAACTCTCTTCCGCAAACGGCAATTGATGCAGGGTCAATTGTTAATTTTGAATCTGAGATTGATAATTTTTTGTTAACCACAGGTATTAAGGGATAAGGGGCAAAGACGGGTATATGGAGTTAGGTCGCAGATCAGCCGTGATCTCATTGAATGGCGGAACAGGCTTGAGAGGCTCAATGGCCTACTCCTGTTCCTGTGTTCCTAGAAGTAGAGTTGGCTCAGGCCCATCTAGCTAGTCTCGAACCTGTTGATACAACTTGCCCATTCCGCCCCTTGAATACAATGTGTGTATGTCTGAGCTCTGACATGGACCACAGAGGCCATCTCAGCCAAGTTTGATATCCAGGTATGCACTGGAGGGTGATCAGAAGCAGGAACTCTCGTTAATTTCCTTTCACTCTAGGGCCCACTGAACACCATTTGCACCCCCCCAAAAGTCTTTCATGGCTGAGATAACCCCGGTCTGGACTAGCGATGAAACCTGGAACTCCGAATCTGTATAACTCAGATAAACTTGCCTGCTCAGTTGCACGGAGCGGATACAAGTTTGACAAAGAGCAAGTTGCTGACAGTGGATCTCGGTGAATGGGCCTGAATGACGAGTTGAAGCATTTGGAGCAGAGTGCCTTTCCTCATTACTATCTGCTGGTTTCAGCTCAAACTCACGTTGACTATTGTTGAAGTAAACATTTCTACCCATTCAGCACCATCCCTTACACACTTGCTTTGGAGGCAGTTCAGAGAAAGTTCACTAGGTTGATTCCGGAGATGAGGGGGTTGACTTATGAGGAAAGGTTGAGGAGGCTGGGCCTCTACTCATTGGAATTCAGAAGAATGAGAGGTGATCTTATCGAAATGTATAAGATTATGAGGGGGCTTGACAAGGTGGATGCAGAGAGGATGTTCCCACTGATGGGGAGACTAGAACTAGGAGGCATGATATTAGAATAAGGGTCCGCCCATTTAAAACTGAGATGAGGAGGAATTTCTTATCTCAGAGAGTTGTAAATCTGTGGAATTCGCGGCCTCAGAGAGCTGGGGAAGCTGGGACATTGAATAAATTTAAGACAGAGATAGACAGTTTCTTAAACGATAAGGA
The DNA here is from genome assembly GCF_044704955.1 of Pristiophorus japonicus. Taxonomy (NCBI): domain Eukaryota; kingdom Metazoa; phylum Chordata; class Chondrichthyes; family Pristiophoridae; genus Pristiophorus; species Pristiophorus japonicus. The sequence goes on from NC_091996.1 coordinate 95,274,553, forward strand.
GATAAGGGGTTATGGGGAGCGGGCAGGGAAGTGGACCTGAGTCCATGATCAGATCAGCCATGATCTTATTGAATCTACTCCTGCTCCTATTTCTTATGATCTTATGTAGGGGAAGCAACCTTATATCAAACCCTAATACAAAAGCAAAGTACTGCGAGTGCTGGAAATCTGAAATAAAAACAGAAAACTGGAAACACTCAACAGGGCAGGCATCATCTGCGGAGAGAGAATCAGGCGTAATGTTTCAGGTTAACGACCTTTCATCAGAACTGGAAAAAATTGGAGATGTCGCAGGTTTTAAACAAGTGCAGAGGCAGGGAAGTGGGGGGAGGGGAGGGGAGGAAAGAACAAAAGGGAAGGTCTGTGATAGGGTGGAAGGCAGGAGAGATTAAACGACAAAAGGGGCGATGGTGCGAGGCAAAAATAAATGGTTATGGGGCAAGTAAAGGAACAAAGGATGGGTCTAGAGAAGGTGTAAATGGGAATGGCAGAATCAGCACCTGCTGCCATCCGAAAAAATGGGAGCAGAGGTTACGATCTGAAATTGTTGAACTCAGTGTTGAGTCTGAAAGGTCATCAACCTGAAACGTTAGCTCTGTTTCTCTCGCTACAGATGCTGCCTGACCTGCTGAGTGCTTCCAGCATTTTCTGTTTTTATATCTTATATGAAACCCATTGGGCTGACCTGTCAGGAGTCCGATGGAGAGATACATGTGCAGAAGGCTCTGTCCGAACGAGGCAGTGAGCATCCCCAGGGAGGATAAAACCCCTCCGACCATCACCACTGGGCGGGCTCCATAGTGCATCCCAAATACACTCCCGATTGGACCTGTAATTGAAAATACGAACCCTGGTCAGTGAGGTTCCCGATGGCTCCGTGGGTTAATGTACCACAGAGAGAAAAGGTCTGTCTGGCCTCCCGTTCCAAAACCCTCTGTAAACAGCAGGTCGCCCAAAACCCTGCTGCCTGTGTCCCATGCCGCACCAACTCCTTTCCTTGCTGAGTTATATTCAGCCAAAGACCGTCTTAAGTGGAAGAAGTGCATCTGAGAGGGCGCTGAGCACCTCGAGTCTCATCGCCGAGTGCGTGCAGAAATCAAGCGCAGGCAGCGGAAGGAGCGTGCGGCAAACCAGTCCCACCCTCCCGTTCCCTCAACCACTGTCTGTCCCACCTGTGACAGGGACTATGGCTCTCGTATTGGACTGTTCAGCCACCTAAGGACTCATTTTTGGAGTCGAAACAAGTCTTCCTCGATTTCGAGGGACTGCCGATGATGATGATGGTGATATTGATTCCAATATCTCCAATTTTAAACTCTCCTCCTGCAGTCTAACCCCTTCAGTTCTCCCTATCGAACATCTACGCCCCTCCTGCAAACTTTCTATTCCTCTAACTCTGGCCTGTTATGCAACCCAATTCTTCACCCCATCATTAGTGTCCAGGCCTTCAGATGTCTCACGTTCACGCTATGTGTCACACTCTAGAATCCCCTCCCTGCGACTCTCCACCTCCCTCAAAACCCCCCTCTGTGACCAAGCTTTTGTTCACCCTCCTGATATCTCCTCCTTTATTCAGCATCCACTGATTTCTGGTTATATCTCTTTGGATCTTTTTTTTTCTACATCAAAGGCACTATTTAACTGTAAGCTGCTGTTATTGTCGCTGATTCAATCCCCAGTTAATGCTGAGTTAGCCAATTCCAACCTGGGTTTGCCCTACCACAGCCCTACAATCCTCCAAGATCTCTGCGTTCTCCAATTATGGCCTCTTGCGCATCCCCCGATTTTCACCGCTCCACCATTGGTGGCATTGCCTCCAGCTGCCTGGACCCCGAGCTCTGGAATTCCCTCCCTAAACCTCCCTCTTCTCCTTTAAGATGCTCCTTAAAACCCACCTCAGTTCAGAGAGGGGCTTTTGAGCTCAGAATTACTGAAATTTACTCCCTGAGCACTGCACTGGGAGTGTCAGCCTAGATTCTTGTGCTCAAGTCTCAGGAGTGGGACTTGAACCCACAACCTTCTGAAGATAGCTGTCATGTATTCAACCAGCATTGTAACCCATGTATAAACTGACCTAAGTTGTACACCGTGAGAACATTGACCACTAGGTGGGAGACACTCCTAACCTGGACCTTCAGGTATAAAAGGGGAAGCTCCACCCACCTTCATCACTTGAGTGCAAAGGAATAAAGGACATGTCACAGACTGACCTTCTCTCAAGCATGGGCCTCGTGTGCATTTATACTGTGTAGTAAGGATGTATCAATGGCGACGAGGATGGGATTTAAACCACGCGAGCATGGCCACTAGCAGAACAGACGAGAGGTACTGTGTTAAGGAATGGTTGGGACAGAGATTCAACATTGTTAAAGCAGCACACAGTTCTCCAGGCAGACAAGGGCAGTCAGGCATGCCCCAACATGTAGTCGAACCCAGAGGGGGAGTTCGACAGAGACAATGGCAAGCTGAACGGCGATTCACGCCATTGCAAGGGACAATGCGTCCAGTAATGGGGCCATCAACACCTGTTAATGGTGCACTCAAGGACAATAACAGGGGCAGTCAGGGACGATCGACTGGCAAGGGACCTTTTGTTTCAAACCGCAACTCATGCTGGAGGCGTGGAGGCATACACTCAGCCGGAGTTTGCAGAGATGAGCAAAATACCTGCAGAAATTACAGAAATGGACACTGGGGGAAATCGCTGGAAGCTGAAGTTCAGCGAGTTCATGTGGAGCACGTATACAGTTCATACACCAGGACGCCACCGATAATGATGAAAGTGCTCCTCAATGGCATCCCAGTATCAATGGAGTTAGACACGGGTGCCAGCCAGTCCCTGATGGGTATCAAACAGTTCGAAAAGTTGTGGGCAACAAGGCCAGGAGGCCAAAATTATCGCCGATTGACGCACAGCTACGGACTTACACAAAGCAGATCATTCCGGTGCTAGGCAGCGCCACGGTAGTCGTGACCCACAAAGATTCGGAGAACAGGTTGCCACTCTGGATTGTCCCAGGGGACGGTCCCTCACTACTGGGGAGGAGTTGGCTTGCTGTCATGAACTGGAAATGGGGAGATGTCAATGCAATTTCCTCTGTGGAGCGAGTATCATGCTCACAGGTTCTGGACAAATTTGACTCATTATTTCAACCCGGCATTGGCACTTTCATGGGGGCCAAGGTAGTGATTCACATAAACCCGGACGCCAGACCAGTACACCACAAGGCCAGAGCAGTGCCGTACGTGATGCGGGAAAAGATAGAAGGCAAATTGGACCGCCTGTTGAGGGAAGGCATCATCTCGCCAGTCGAATTCAGTGACTGGGCGAGCCCGATTGTGCCAGTGCTCAAGGCGGATGGGTCGGTCAGGATATGTGGCGATTACAAGGCCACCATCAATCGGGTATCAGTCCAAGACCAGTACCCGCTACCGAGAGCGGAGGACCTCTTTGCTACGCTATCCGGTGGCAAACTTTTTTCAAAATTGGACCTGACCTCAGCTTACATGACCCAGGAGCTGGCGAGTGAGTCGAAGAAGCTGACCACCATCACGACACACAAGGGGTTGTTTGAGTACAACAGATGTCCGTTCGGGATTCGCTCGGCCGTCGCGATCTACCAACGAAATATGGAAAGCTTCCTCAAGTCGATTCCAGGGACGGTGGTTTTTCAGGACGACATCCTCATTACGGGTTACGATACTGAAGAACACCTCCACAACCTGGAGGAGGTGCTACGCAGACTGGACCGGGTAGGTCTGCGACTGAAAAAGGCGAAGTGCGTCTTCCTAGCTCCAGAGGTAGAATTCCTGGGGATGAGGGTAGCAGCAGACGGGATCAGCCCAACTGCATCCAAGACGGAAGCGATCCAGAGAGCACCCAGACCCCGTAACACGACGGAGCTGCGTTCGTTCCTGGGGCTCCTGAACTATTTTGGTAACTTTCTTCCCAAATTGAGCACGCTGCTAGAGCCGCTACACGTGCCCCTACACAAAGGTCGCGAATGGGTCTGGGGGGACAGCCAGGAAAGGGCTTTTAATAGAGCACGCAATTTGTTACGTTCCAACAATCTGTTAACGCTATATGACCCATGTAAGAAACTTGTGTTAACGTGCGATGCGTCGTCCTATGGTGTCGGGTGCGTGTTGCAGCATGTCAATGCCAAGGGTCAGTTACAGCCGGTAGCTTATGCCTCCAGGAGTCTGTCCCAGGCAGAAAGGGGCTATGGGATGGTAGAAAAGGAGGCACTCGCATGTGTATATGCGGTAAAGAAAATGCACCAGTACCTGTTTGGCAGGAAATTTGAGCTGGAGACAGATCACAAACCCCTAACGTCCCTTTTGGCCGACAACAAGACCATAAATGCAAACGCATCGGCCCGCATACAGAGGTGGGCACTCACGTTAGCTGCCTATGACTACACAATTCGGCACAGACCGGGCACTGAAAACTGCGCCGATGCACTCAGCAGGCTCCCACTAGCCACCACTGAGGGGGCTACCGAGCATGGTGCTGAGATGGTCATGGCTGTTGAAGCTTTTGGAAGCGAAGGTTCACCCGTGACAGCCCGTCAGATTAAAGTCTGGACAAATAGAGATCTGCTATTGTCTCTAGTCAAGAAATGTGTCCTGAATGGGGACAGGGCAGCCACGTACAGGGCATGCCCTGAGAAATTTAAACTATTTCACAGGCGCAAGGATGAACTCTCGATTCAGGCCGATTGCCTACTGTGGGGAAACCGCGTAGTCATGCCCCAGATGGGCAGAGAGGTGTTCATCAGAGAACGCCACAATGGGCACCCGGGTATTGTCACGATGAAGGCAATTACCAGGTCACACGTTTGGTGGCCAGGGATAGACGCAGATCTGGAACTTTGTGTTCGCAGGTGCAACACGTGTGCCCAGCTGGGCCATGCGCCCAGGGAAGCCCCCAAGCCTTGGTCACGCATCCATGTGGACTACGCAGGTGCTTTCATGGGGAAAATGTTTTTGGTTATAGTAGACGCCTACTCCAAATGGATCGAGTGTGACATTTTAAATTCAAGCACATCCTCTGCCACGGTAGAAAGTCTACGGGCAATGTTCGCCGCCCACGGTCTACCGGACATCTTGGTCAGTGACAGTGGCCCGTGCTTCACAAGCACTGAATTCCAGGACTTCATGGCAGGCAATGGAATTAACCATGTTAGAACGGCACCGTTCAAGCCGGCCTCAAACGGCCAGGCAGAACGAGCAGTGCAGATAATCAAACAGGGGATGCTCAGATTCCAAGGGGGTTCCCTACAAACCCGCTTATCACGCCTCCTGTTGGCCAATAGATCTCGACCACACTCGCTCACAGGGGTTCCACCCGCAGAGCTACTAATGAAAAGGACGCTCAAAACCCGATTATCCCTTATACACCCCACCATGAAAGAAATTGTCGAGAGCAGGCGCCAGTCACAATATCACTACCATGACAGGAATGCGAGGGCGCGAAGTATTGATGTAAATGATCCTGTTTTTGTCCTCAACTACGCTGCAGGGCCCAAATGGCTCGCAGGCACTGTGGTTGCCAAAGAGGGAAATAGGATTCTGGTAGTTAAACTTACCAATGGACAAATCTGCCGCAAACATGTGGATCAAACAAAAAGGAGGTTCAGCAACCCCATAGAAGAAGCAGAGGAAGAACACGATATAGAGTTCGCTCCACCACAGGTGACCGAACACCGGAACCAAAGGGAGGAGAGCCCAGTCACTGTGGGCAGTCCGGACAGGCCTGAGGCACTGCAAACAGCAGACACTCAGGCCAGCGCCCAACAACCGGAGCCCCAACTTAGGCGCTCTACAAGGGAGCGTAAACCACCAGAGAGACTCAACCTGTGACCCAATAAGACTTTGGGGGGGGAGGTGATGTCATGTATTCAACCAACATTGTAACCCATGTATAAACTGACCTAAGTTGTACACCGTGAGAACACTGACCACTAGGTGGGAGACACTCCTAACCTGGACCTTCAGGTATAAAAGGGGAAGCTCCACCCACCTTCATCATTTGAGTGCTAAGGAATAAAGGACATGTCACAGACTGACCTTCTCTCAAGCATGGGCCTCGTGTGCATTTATACTGTGTAGTAAGGACGTATCAATAGCAATTCTGGATTTTTTAAATTTGACACCAGTAAAATATAATCCCCCCCTGCCCTCAATTTTCACCCCGTGTGTCCTGAAGGTGATGACTTTTTGGGTGATGGATACAGATACCCCAATAAACCTTCTAAATTGTGACTTCTGGAAGACTGGTCAGTATTGGAGGACATCACCACTTTGTCATCCTTCACCATCGACTTTTTGGCAGGAATCACAGGACAGCAATCAAGTGCAGGAGCCTGGATGGTTCTCCCCTCCTTCCTACATAAGAAGATAAGAAATAGGAGCAGGAGTAGGCCAAATGGCCCCTCGAGCCTGCTCTGCCATTTAATAAGATCATGGCTGATCCGATCATGGACTCAGCTCCACTTCCCCGCCCGCTCCCCATAACCCCTTATTCCCTTATCATTTAAGAAACTGTCTATCTCTGTCTTAAATTTATTCAATGTCCCAGCTTCCACAGCTCTCTGAGGCAACGAATTCCACAGATTTACAACCCTCAGAGAGGAAATTCCTCCTCATCTCAGTTTTAAATGGGCGACCCCTTATTCTACGATTATGCCCCCTAGTTCTAGTCTCCCCCATCAGTGGAAACATCCTCTCTGCATCCACCTTGTCAAGCCCCCTCATAATCTTATACTTTTCGATAAGATCACCTCTCATTCTTCTGAATTCCAATGAGTGGAGGCCAAACCTACTCAACCTTTCCTCATAAGTCAACCCCCTCATCTCCGGAATCAACCTAGTGAACCTTCGCTGAACTGCCTGCTACTCCAGGGGCACTGACTGACTCTCACCGTAGCCCGGTTTGAGATCAGCAAATCAGCGCAAACCAGGTTTTACATAAAAATAGGAGCAGGAGTTGGCCATACGGTCCCTCGAGCCTGTTCCGCCATTTAATACGATCATGGCTGATCCAATCATGGACTCAGCTCCACTTCCCCGCCCGCTCCCCATAACCCCTTATTCCCTTCTGGGACCTTTCTGTGTAACCATCTCAGTGCCATGCCACACAGTGCAGGTTCCCAGTGAACCAAAGGGAGTTCCACAATTAGAGATTTGTTGGGTTAGAGGTTATAGCATCAAACTAAACGTCTAGAAGGAAAGGGACTGAGAAATGCTTACTTGCAAACTGTTGTGTGGCCACTGAGATTGAAGTGATCCAGGAGATACGGCTGGACGATTCCTCATAGTATTGAATGAACTGGATGAAGAAGACCCCTAAAGAGCGTATAATTCCGAAGACCAAACAGTTTTTCAGGAATCCGGCTAGGACGACCACCCAACCCCAGCCTCCATCTGGTGGCTCGCTGTAGACAGGCTGGGCCATACTGGGCTGGTGGTAGACCTGTGTCAGGCGACGAGAAGATGAAAGAGTTGATATGGAGGCATAAAGAAAGACTTTCACAACCACAGGACGTCCCAAAGCGCTTTACGGCTAATTAAACTATTTTGCAGTGCAGTCACTGCTGTAATTGGGAAGAGCGGCAGCCAATTTGCGCACAGCAAGCTCCCACAAACAGCAAGGAGATAATGACCGGATAATCAGTTTTGGTGATGTTGGTCGAGGGATAAATATTGGCCCAGGAAACCAGGAAGAACTCCCCTGCTGTTCTTCAAAATAGTGCCGTGGGATCTTCTCCGTCCACCTGAGAGAGCAGACAGGACCTCGGTTTAGCTTTACATCCGAAAGATAGCACCTCCGACAGTGCAGCGCTCCCTCAGTACGGCCCTTCCGACAGTGCGGCGCTCCCTCAGTACTGTCCCTCCGACAGTGCGGCGCCCCCTCAGTACTGTCCCTCCAACAGTGCGGCACTCCCTCAGTACTGCCCCTCTGACAGTGCGGCGCTCCCTCAGTACTGCCCCTCCGACAGTGCGGTGCTCCCTCAGTACTGCCCCTCCGACAGTGCGGCGCTCCCTCAGTAGTGCCCCTCCGACAGTGCGGCGCTCCCTCAGCACTGCCCCTCCGACAGTCAGCCTAGATTTTTATGCTCAAGTCCCTGGAGTGGGATTGTGAAGCCACAACCTTTTGACTCAAGAGGCAAGGGTGCTGCCCACTGAGCACAGACTGGGCATTGAACCTGGCCCTTCCTTGCTTGCATGGCTCAGTACCACCCAGCATGGTGTAGACACTCACCAAGGACTAGAGGGTGGGCGTCGGGGCCCCGGTTGTTGTTCCTCTTAGCTGCCCACACAGATTATGCAGAGTTTGCCTAAAAATGTCTAAAAGCTGTGTGTGTGCTGCAGTGCACTCAAACCTGCCGCACTGTCGGAGGGGCAGTACTGAGAGAGCGCCGCACTGTTGGAGGGACAGTACTGAGGGAGCGCCGTACTGTCGGAGGGGCAGTACTGAGGGAGCACCGCACTGTTGGAGGTGCAGTACTGAGGGAGCACCGCACGGTCGGAGGGGTAATGCTGAGAGAGCGCCGCACTGTCGGAGGCGCAGTACAGAGGGAACGCCGCACTGTCGGAGGGGTAGTACTGAGGGAGCACTGCACTGTCGGAGGGGCATTACTGAGGGGAGCACCGCAATGTCGGAGGGGCAGTACTGAGGAAGCGTGCACTGTTGGAGGTGCAGTACTGAGGGAGTGCCGCACTGTCGGAGGGGCAGTACTGAGGGAGCGTCGCACTGTCGGAGGGGCATTACTGAGGGAGCGCCGCACTGTCGGAGGGGCACTACTGAGGGTGTGCTGCACTGTGAGGTGCTGCCTGTCTGAGGAGACGTTTAATCGATGAGAAGGCCGCTATTTATCCCACCGCCAACTTCACTAAAAACAGTTTAGTTGGTTATTTATATTGTTGCACTTCTGGGTGCTTGCTGTGCGCACATTGGCTGCTTTTTCCAATGTTACGCCAGTAACTGCACTTTAAAAGTGGCTACGAAGCGCTGTGGGATGTCCTTAGGTTGTGATAGGCGCCATATAAATGTAAGTTCTTTCCTTTTCTTTAAAAGCCCTCAGCTGTTCATGCTGCAGCAATCACGACCCCATGTTTTCCAATTTTCTCCTATCCTTGAGCCACTGACTCGAGCTAGGGGAACAATTCCCCAAACACCAGCCGCCCTCCAGAACATAAGAACACAAGAAATTGGAGCAAGAGTCGGCCCTCGGGCCCCTCGAGCCTGCTCCACCATTTAATACGATCATGGCTGATCATTGGCCTCAACTCCACTTTCTCGCCCAATCTCCATATCCCGTGATTCTCTTAAGAGTCCAAAAATCTATCGATCTCAGCCCTGAATATACTCAACGACCGAGCTTCCACAGCCCTCTGGGGCAGAGAATTCCAAAGATTCACCACCCTCTGAGTGAGGAAATTTCTCCTCATCTCAGTCCTAAATGCCGGCCCCTTATCCTGAAACTATCCACCCTGGTTCTAGACTCTCCAGCCAGGGGACTCAACCCCTCAGCATCTACCCTGTCAATCCCCCTCAGAGTCTTGTATATTTCATTGAGATCGCCTCTCATTCTTCTAAACTCCAGAGAGCATCTGTAGTATATGCAAGCACTCTAATAATGACTCCACGAGGTAAGGGTATAGTACTTGAACTGCAGTGACCTTAGTCCTTTATTGCAGCTCCTAGAGTGAGGACACCAAGAGGTGAGCTCCCTTTTATACTGGGTTACCTGCAGTGTGCAGGTGACCCTTAGGCCTCTAGCAGCAGCACCCTCTGGTGGTACAGGTATAGTGTATACAGGGTGAAGGTGTATTCAGTGGTCTAGTGTTACAGTACATACATTAACATGCATACATGATAGTATCGGCCCAATCTATACAATCTCTCCTCATAGGACAACCTTCTCATCCCAGGGATCAATGTAATGAACATCCATTGCACCGTCTCGAAGGCAAGTAGTACTCCAGATGTTGTCTCACCAATTCCCTGTACAATTGTAGCAAGTCTTCCTTACCCTTATACTCCAAACCCCCTTGCAATAAAGGCCAACATTCCATTTGCCTTCCTAATTGCTTGCTGTACCTGCATGCTCGCGTTCTGTGTTTCCTGTACGAGGACACCCAAATGGGTACTTTTCAGAATGGCAGGCAGTGACTAGTGGGGTACCGCAAGGTTCTGTGCTGGTGCCCCAGCTGTTTACATTGTACATTAATGATTTAGACGAGGGGATTAAATGTAATATCTCCAATATTTGCGGTAGACACTAAGTTGGGTGGCAGTGTGAGCTGCGAGGAGGATGCTATGAGGCTGCAGAGTGACTTGGATAGGTTAGGTGAGTGGGCAAATGCATGGCAGATGAAGTCTAATGTGGATAACTGTGAGGTTATCCACTTTGGTGGTAAAAACAGAGAGACAGACTATTATCTGAATGGTGACAGATTAGGAAAAGGGGAGGTGCAATGAGACCTGGGTGTCATGGTACGTCAGTCATTGAAGGTTGGCATGCAGGTACAGCAGGCGGTTAAGAAAGCAAATGGCATGTTGGCCTTCATAGCTAGGGGATTTGAGTACAGGGGCAGGGAGGTGTTACTACAGTTGTACTGGGCCTTGGTGAGGCCACACCTGGAGTATTGTGTACAGTTTTGGTCTCCTAACTTGAGGAAGGACATTCTTGCTATTGAGGGAGTGCAGCGAAGGTTCACCAGACTGATTCCCGGATGGCGGGACTGACATATCAAGAAAGACTGGATCAACTGGGCTTGTATTCACTGGAGTTCAGAAGAATGAGAGGGGATCTCATAGAAACATTTAAAATTCTGATGGGTTTAGACAGGTTAGATGCAGGAAGAATGTTCCCAATGTTGGGGATGTCCAGAACCAGGGGTCACAGTCTAAGGATAAGGGGTAAGCCATTTAGGACCGAGATGAGGAGAAACTTCTTCACCCAGAGAGTGGTGAACCTGTAGAATTCTCTACCACAGAAAGTTGTTGAGGTCAATTCACTAAATATATTCAAAAAGGAGTTAGATGTAGTCCTTACTACTAGGGGGATCAAGGGGTATAGCGAGAAAGCAGGAATGGGGTACTGAAGTTGCATGTTCAGCCATGAACTCATTGAATGGCGGTGCAGGCTCGAAGGGCCGAATGGCCTACTCCTGCACCAATTTCCAAGTTTCTATGTTTCTATCTCTGAACACTGCAGTGTATTTGCTTCATAGATTCTTTGCATAAGAATTCATAGCAATACCTTTCTATTAAGAACTAGTTGGTTTCTTAGCAACGATTTAACAATCACACGACACATTACCAGTTCATCCACCAGGCTCACAACCACCTGCCCCATTGTGGATCCCCCGAACCCAACTGGCTGGGGTTTTATTGAGTCTTGTGACCATCACGTGACTGGCTAAGCCACTCCCAACTCAACAGCTCCACAACTGTTTTAGTTGCACCTGTAAATCAAATACCCCTTTATTAAAGTGGCACCAAAACCGACAAATGAACCAATTAAACTTTAGACATTAAACAGATCAAATTAAAATTTGGTTACTGGGGGTGATGATGCACTCCAATCCCTCTGGTGCCCACCTGTTGCGAAAGGCCACGAGCGTATCGGTGGACACCGCGTACTCCATCTCCAGGGACACCCTGGCTTGGATGTAACCGTGGAAGAGAGGCAGGCAGTCGGGCTAAACAATCCCCTCGACTGCCCGCTGCCTGGACCGGCTGATGGCCCCTTTGGCCAGGCCCAGGAGTAGTCCCCTGAGGAGGCCTTCCGCACAGGGTGTCCAAAGATCAGGAGCGTGGGACTGAAATGCAACCAGAATTTGAGGAGCAGCCCCTTTAAATATTGAAACGGGCTGCAACCTCACACATTGCACATACACATGGAACACGGACTCCTCCAGACCTCAGAAATTGCAGGCGGCCTGGGAGTCCATGAACCGACTTAAAAACCTATTGCACGGGACTGCCCCGTGCAAATCAACAGCTCCACAAACCTGTGAGCATACTCACAGGTACATACCAGACCAACATCCCCAGCATTGAAGCACTGACCACACTTGATCAGCTCCGCTGGGCAGGGCCACTTTGTCCACATGGCAGGCACGAGACTCCCAAAGCAAGCGCTCTACTCGGAACTCGTCCACGACAAACGAGCCAAAGGTGGGCAGAGGAAACGTTTCAAACACACCCTCAAAGCCTCCCTGATAAAGTGCAACATCCCCACTGACACCTGGGAGCCCCTGGCCAAAGATCGTCCTAAGTAGAGGAAGTGCATCCGGGAGGGCACTGAGCACCTCGAGTCTTGTCGCCGAGAGCATGCAGAAACCAAGCACAGGCAGCGGAAGGAGCGTACGGCAAACCAGTCCCACCCATCCCTTCTCTCAACGACTATCTGTCCCACCTGTGGCTCTCGTATTGGACTGTTCAACCACCTAAGGACTCATTTTAAGAGTGGAAGCAAGTCTTCCTCGATTCCGAGGAACTATCTATGATGATGCATACATTACACTCACCATTTAAACATTCTGTTTTTCTATTCTTCCTACCAAAGAGAATAACCTCACATTTTCCCACCTCATGTAAGCAAGAGGCCATTCTTCATGTGTGACTGCTTAACCACAACACACTGGATCCTGGTCTCCAGCCGCCTCTCTGTCCACACATTCACCATTGCACTCTGGGTCATTAGATCGGGATCAGGAGCAGGCACCCCAGTCAGTTGTTCTTTTGTCTAACCCAGGGGCACTAGGGGACTCTGCTCCTCTGGCGCGAGGCCGGCTACCAACACCACCTGAATAAAGAAGCTGACACCTTCTGGGTCTACATGGCTGAGTTTGATTCTGCGTTCATCCACTGATTCTCCAGTTGAGCCTTATCACCTGGGCGTCACACCTCAGAATGTAAGCAAAAATTCGGAGGGGAGCGGGCAGGTCGAAGGGCCTCCTCGTAAGACTGCTCCTGGGCATGACCAAGGGGGGCATCAGCTGGTCCAGGCAGCGGGCGGTCGAGGGGGTCGATCAGCCCGACTGTCTGCCTCTCTTCCGCGGTTACATCCGAGCCAGGGTGTCCCTGGAGATGGAGCACGCGGTGTCCACCGGTACGCTCGCGGCCTTCCGCGAGAGGTGGGCGCCGGAGGGACTGGAGTGCATCGTTACTCCCGGCAACCAAATTTTAATTTGATTCTATATGTTGTAAAGTTTAATTTGTTTTAATTGCCGGTTTTAGTGTCCCCCTCCCCTTTTTATAGGGGCCACTTGTAAAATATATGGTTTTAATCCCCCCCCAAAAAGAAATCATAAAAAAAACAACAAAAAAACCCCCAAAAATGTTTAAAAAAAGGGGCAGTTGAAAAGTGTCTGGAGTGCCCCCAGATCGGGGGGCACTTGATTTAATGTTTATTTTGTTTACTTCAAAAGAGTTGTAAGCAAAAATTCGGAGGGGAGCGGGCAGGTCGGAGGGCCTCCTCGTAAGACTACTCCTGGGCACGGCCAAGGGGGCCATCAGCCGGTCCAGGCAGCGGGCGGTCGAGGGGGTTGATCAGCCCGACTGCCTGCCTCTCTTCCGTGGTTACATCCGAGCCAGGGTGTCCCTGGAGATGGAGCACGCGGTGTCCACCAGTACGCACGCGGCCTTCCGCGAGAGGTGGGCGCTGGAGGGACTGGAGTGCATCATCACCCCCGGCAACCAAATTTTAATTTGAACCACGTAATGTCTAAAGTTTAATTTGTTTAAGTTTGTTGGTTTTAGTGCCCCCCCCCCCCCACCCCACCTTTAATCAGGGGGCACTTGATTTAATGATTTATTGTTTAAAGGTACAACTCAAATAGTTGTAAGCAAAAATTGCCGCAATCTCACCTTAGATCATGCGTTTCTGTTACGTACTTGACAAACAGGTTTCTTGTTTCTGTAACGATATTTTACCACAAGCTTCCTCAGGTTATGAGCTTGATGATCTGTGCTCTGCAATATAAGACCCAGTGAAGCAAGCAATGTTTCGAGGCTATTAACAGCTGGATTAAGAGTTTTACATTTTCCAATTGGTTGGCCAATAGCTTTTAACACAGCTCTGGGCAGCACATTCCACAAACAAGAGAGAGTGTGTTATTAAATGTGAATGTTGTCACCAGGAGCGATTAATCTATCCTCTCTATGGGAACCTATGCAGGGAGACAGAGCGAAATAAAATGGAGGCAGAAGCAAAAGATAGAAAGGAGAATAGTAAAAGTGGAGGGCAGAGAAGCCCAAGGCAAAAAACAAAAAGGGCCACATTACAGCAAAATTCTAAAGGAGCAAAGTGTGTTAAAAAGACAAGCCTGAATGCTCTGTGCCTCAATGCGGGGAGTATTCGGAATAAGGTGGACGAATTAACTGCGCAGTCAGCAGTTAACGGATATGATGTAATTGGCATCAGAGAGACATGGCTCCAGGGTGACCAAGGCTGGGAACTCAACATCCAGGGGTATTCAACATTTAGGAAGGATAGGCAGAAAGGAAAAGGAAGCGGGGTAGCGTTGCTGGTTAAAGAGGAAATTAATGCAATTGTAAGGAAGGATATTCGCCTGGATGATGTGGAATCTGTATGGGTGGAGCTGCGGAATACCAAAGGGCAGAAAACGCTAGTGGGAGTTGTGTACAGACCACCAAACAGTAGTAGTGAGGTTGGGGACAGCATCAAACAAGAAATAAGGGATGTGTGCAATAAAGGTACAGCAATTATCATGGGCGACTTTAATCTACACATTGATTGGGCTAACCAAACTGGTAGCAATGCGGTGGAGGAGGATTTCCTGGAGTGTATTAGGGATGGTTTTCGAGACCAATATGTTGATGAACCAACTAGAGAGCTGGCCATCCTAGACTGGGTGATATGTAATGAGAAGGGACCAATTAGCAATCTTGTTGTGCGAGGCCCCTTGGGGAAGAGTGACCATAATATGGTAGAATTCTTCATTAAGGTGGAGAGTGACACAGTTAATTCGGAAACTAGGGTCCTGAACTTAAGGAAAGGTAACTTCGACGGTATGAGATGTGAATTGGCTAGAATAGACTGGCAAATGATACTTAAAGGGTTGACGGTGGATAAACAATGGAAAACATTTAAAGATCACATGGATGAACTTCAGCAATTGTACATCCCTGTCTGGAGTAAAAATAAAACGGGGAAGGTGGCTCAACCGTGGCTAACAAGGGAAATTAAGGATAGTGTTAAAACCAAGGAAGAGGCATATAAATTGGCCAGAAAAAGTAACAAACCTGAGGACTGGGAGAAATTTAGAATTCAACCGAGGAGGACTAAAGGTTTAATTAAGAGGGGGAAAATAGAGTACGAGAGGAAGCTTGCAGGGAACATAAAAACTGACTGCAGAAGCTTCGATAAATATGTGAAGAGAAAAAGATTAGTGAAGACAAACGTAGGTCCCTTGCAGTCAGATTCAGTTGAATTTATAATGGAGAACAAAGAAGTGGCAGATCAATTGAACCAATACTTCGGTTCTGTCTTCACGCAGGAAGACACACATAACCTTCCGAATGTACTAGGGGACAGTGGGTCTAGTGAGAAGGAGGAACTGAAGGATATCCTTATTAGGCGAGAAATTGTGTTAGGGAAATTGATGGGATTGAAGGCTGATAAATCCCCGGGGCCTGATAGACTGCATCCCAGAGTACTTAAGGAAGTGACCCTAGAAATAGTGGATGCTTTGGTGGTCATTTTCCAACAGTCTATCGACTCTGGATCAGTTCCTATGGACTGGAGGGTAGCTAATGTAACACCACGTTTTAAAAAAGAAGGGAGAGAGAAAATGGGTAATTATAGACCGGTTAGCCTGACATCAGTAGTGGGGAAAATGTTGGAATCAATCATTAAGGATGAAATAGCAGTGCATTTGGAAAGCAGTGACAGGATCGGTCCAAGTCAGCGTGGATTTATGAAAGGGAAATCATGCTTGACGAACCTTCTGGAATTTTTTGAGGATGTCACTAGCAGAGTGGACATGGGACAACCAGTGGATGTGGTGTATTTGGACTTTCAAAAGGCTTTTGACAAGGTCCCACACAAGAGATTGGTGTGCAAAATCAAAGCGCATGGTATTGGGGGTAATGTACTGACGTGGATAGAGAACTGGTTGGCAGACAGGAAGCAGAGAGTCGGGATAAACGGGTCCTTTTCAGAATGGCAGGCAGTGACTACTGGAAAAACACAGGGCTCAGTGCTGGGACCCCAGTTACTTACAATATATATCAATGATTTGGATGAAGGAATTGAGTGTAATATCTCCAAGTTTGCAGATGGCACTAAACTGGGTGGCGGTGTGAGCTGTGAATGGGCTACTAGGAGGCTGCAGGGTGACTTGGACAGGTTAGGTGAGTGGGCAAATGCATGGCAGATGCAATATAATGTGGATAAATGTGAGGTTATCCATTTTGGGGGCAAAAACACAAAGGCAGACTATTATCTGAATGGTGGCAGATTAGGAAAAGGGGAGGTGCAACGAGACCTGGGTGTCATGGTACATCAATCATTGAAGGTTGGCATGCAGGCACAGCAAGTGGTGAAGAAGGCAAATGGTATGTTGGCCTTCATAGCTAAGGGATTTGAGTACAGGAGCAGGGAAGTCTTACCGCAGTTGTACAGGGCCTTAGTGAGGCCTCACCTGGAATATTGTGTTCAAATCTCCTATTGTCTCCTAATCTGAGGAAGGATGTTCTTGCTATTGAGAGAGTGCAGCGAAGGTTCACCAGACTAATTCCAGGGATGGCTGGACTGTCATATGAGGAGAGACTGGATTAACTGGGCCTTTATTCACTGGAGTTTAGAAGGATGAGAGGGGATCTCATCGAAAGTGGACAGGTTAGATGCGGGAAGAATGTTCTCGATGTTGGGGAAGTCCAGAACCAGGGGACATAGTCTTAGAATAAGGGGTAAGCCATTTAGGACTGAGATGAGGAGAAACTTCTTCACTCAGAGAGTTGTTAACCTATGGAATTCCCTGCCGCAGAGAGTTGTTGATGCCAGTTCATTGGATATATTCAAGAGGGAGTTGATATGGCCCTGACGGCTAAGTGAATCAAGGGGTATGGAGAGAAAGCTGGAAAGGGGTACTGAGGTGAATGATCAGCCATGATCTTATTGAATGCCGGTGCAGGCTCGAAGGGCCGAATGGCCTACTCCTGCAACTATTTTCTATGTTTCTATGTTTTTATGTTTCTCTCAATGGAATTAGAAATTAAATTGAGCTGATAAATTGATGAGGCAATAATCAGTGTATTGTAGCATATAGAGACTCTGTACAGTTCCGCTATGTATCTTGGCCCAGACTTTCCTGGAGCAGGGCATTTTGTGATTGGGCCGAAGAGTTAGATTTTTTCCCACACACTTTTAGCTCAAAATTCCCTCCCCCCCCCCCGATAAGGTACAGGATATGTGGGCTGATAACAGCGAGTGCAACAGGGCATCTTTGTACCTCGGTAAACGACTGGGTTGACTGACTACCTCTGTAAATCAGTGAGGTTTGAGACAGAAACCCATCATCATCATCATAGGCAGTCCCTTGGAATCGAGGAAGTCTGCTTCCACTCTTAAAATGAGTCCTTAGGTGACTGAACAGTCCAATACGGGAACCACAGTCCCTGTCACAGGTGGGACAGACAGTGGTTGAGGGAAGGGGAGGGTGGGACTGGTTTGCCGCACGCTTCTTCCGCTGCCTGCGCTTGGTTTCTGCATGCTCTCGGCGACGAGACTCGAGGTGCTCAGCGCCCTCCCGGATGCACTTCCTCCACTTAGGGCGGACTGGTCTTTGGCCAAGGACTCCCAGGTGTCGGTGGGGATGTTGCACTTTATCAGGGAGGCTTTGAGGGTGTCCTTGTAACATTTTCTCTGCCCGCCTTTCGCTCGTTTGCTGTGAAGGAGTTCCGAGTAGAGTGACAGAAACAGAAGGACGGCAGGAGAAGGAAATCGGATGAATTAGAGTCAAATCAGCTGGAGAATTAGAAATAAAGAGAGGGAAGGAAAGATTAGATTAAGAGAGAGAAAAAAAGCTGAGGTAAAAAAAAGTAATAAATTAAAACATTTAGGGCTAAAATTTTGTTTGCTTAGGGCCCACCCTTTAGCCCCCGACAGGGGCACTAACGGTTTGCCAAGCTTTTACCAAGCGAGCACGCGCTGGTGGGGCCTCCCGCGACCTTACCTGGAAGTTTACCGGCAGCGCTACGAGTTAGCGCTGCGCACTCTAGCATCGCCCACTTGGTCAATACGTGTGCCATGCACCTGTAAGGGTACACCTATTTTTCTTGGAACAAGGCACAGGAAGAGGCCACGAATAAACTGTTTTACAGTAAAACTTTTGGACTACCCGGGAGGGGAAAAGGCACCAGCCTGAGGCAAGTGGTGACTCATAATCCATTAAAAGCAATCTCTGTTGGTCAAGGACTAAACTTGGTCATGCATACAGACAAAGAGATTGATATTATCTATGCGAGGAGCCCCGGAGTTGATTGGCTGCAGGGGGTAAAACAGTTCACCCCAGAGACTACAAGTCTGCAAGAAACCAGGACTACAAAGGACCCTACGAAATGCACATTTTTGGATAACGGGGCATTAAGGATAAGGTGTTATCTTTTGCACTGTCGACTCCGTGTGCAAGTTATTAGCCACTCAAACTCATCACCGCAGCCAGTTAAACAAATCACCGCATCGATCCAGACATATTCATTGGACCCCGGCCCAGCCGGGAACTTATTCATACTATGGATATAAATATGCGAAAACAGAAACACAAGAAGACGAAGAACAAACAGAGAGACAGAAGGAGAGGAACGGGAACAGCTGCAGAAAACGGATAGAAGAACCAACCGGTCACAGAACCAAGAAGGGCGATTGCATGTCTTCAGTCGATTTCTCTCAGAAGTCTAGTCCTGTAGTTTTAGTTAGTTTTTGTTGCATAATAAAACTGACACTGGGTTAAGCCTAAATTTTGTGCCACGTGTTGTCCTTTCCCACTAAAAGTTCCGAGATCTAAGAATCAGAGTAGAGTGTAAAACAAACACCCTACAGCCTTTCTGAGAGGGGCAATTTTGGTCCCCAAGGCTTCTAATCTATAAGGGCCCGGAATCGGTGAAAGACAAGGCCCGCCCAAGTGCCGCCCAAAGGCCCGCCGATGGCCGCCGAGAGACCGGGTGGTACTTTGCCGGGAAGATTCCTCTAAAAGAGGTGGCAGTACCGTCCAGCAGCAAAGGCTCTTGCCGCCCAAGTGCCATCGAGGATGGAGTCGGGGCCCAGGGAGGGTGGAGGAGCTGAAAATAAAAATCATTGCAAAGAAAAACCCACCGGAACACCTTCAGGGGACCCTGTCCGAGTAAGTCGCTGTAAATGGTTTATTTTTGAAAGATGTTCACTAACCTTTTTTTTGCAGGTCTTTGTACTTACCGCCGGGGTTAGACCTGCCTCCACGCGGCGGTCCTTTCCTCTGCTGACTCCCGCCAACTCCCGCCCGCACATAAAATCTGGCATCTCGGCGGGCGGGAGGCCACTTGCGCTACTTGGCCGCCAGGGGCCGTCAGCGGGTGGTTCCCGACGGTGCTCTCCTCCCCCCCGCTCCAGCCCAAGTGGAAACTGGCACAGAGGGGAGACCGGAGGCAAAACTCGGCGGCAGTCGGCGGCATTGGGCGGTAAGGCCACCGATATCGGGGCCATAGTCTATTGCTTTAGATTTAACTCTCATCTGTTAGAATTAGGCAAAAGTAATGTTAGATTTTATCTTATTGGAACTCTTGTTGGCCTCAAGGTACTGAGTTGCGCCATCAACCATGGAAACAGATAACAAGCCCAGAAAAGAACTTGTCCTGAGGCGAAAAATGAGATAAGTGCAGCCCAAGACCTGTGCCTGGACAGGGAACTCACTGTGCCTATGAGTGTATAGATTTCTCCGTAGTTCCGGTTTTTTGGGGCACATCCTAGTGGATTTGGGTCAGGACGTTCTCAGTGTGGAAGGGCTAGGAAGGACACCAGACAGATGCAGATGTGTATGTGAGCAGAAGGTACAGAGGTAAGGTATAGGTACCCAGAAGAGGTGACTTTGGGGCCCAGGAGAGGCGAGGGCCCAGGGGCAGCACGGACCCAGCCCACACTGTGCGATATGTGCGCGCACTGGGCCCGTGCAGCAGAGCAGGTCTCCAGGCGTCCTGGTTAACTCTTGCCACTGGACCAAGACCTCGCTCTGTCAAGCCCGTGTGGTGGCTGGTGTGCAACGGTCATCCCACGTTAAAAAAATCCACGCACAGGCATCTTCCACCCTTCAGGATGTAGTTCGGGATCTGGAATATTAGGTCCTTCATTGAAACACCTGCGAACTCATCCCTTTTTGGCATGGAAGCAAGGCATTCTCGCTTCGAGGGATCGCCTATGATGATGATAGAGGAATGGGGCGCACCTACTACCCAAAGGACAATAATATAATTCGCAATTGTACTTTGTAAACTGCATGTATTACGTCTCATTTCTGCTTCAATAAGAGTCATATCTGTAAGCAACAGTCAGCTTCGAACAGACAGTCCAGAATGACTTCAAATTTATTACACATTCTACAATCAGATTCAGCGTCTCGACATGGGAGCTTGCTGTGCGCAAGTTGGCTGCCGCGTTTCCCACATTACAACAGTGACTACACTCCGAAAGTACTTCATTGGCCGTAAAGCGCTTTGGGACATCCGGTGGTGGTGAAAATCATTGGCCCTGAAATTGGGATCGGAGGCTTCCCGCGGGCAATTGCCTCCGACCTGAAACATTTCTACAAATTTATCTGGTGGTCCGGGAGGAACGCGGGATTCCATGGGAAGGCGTGGGAGACCTTCTCTCCCCGCGCTGCAGAACGCCCACCTGTCCTCCGAGTTCCCACGGAGGACAGTCATGTGTGCAGTCATGTGTGACTGCTCAACCAATCAGGTACAGTATTCCACAGCTTTCCCATTAATAGCAACGGGAACTCTGTATCTACCTGTTCTCATTGATATTAATGAGAAAAAAACACACTAAACACACATAAATTTTGTTTCTCCAAATTTTTAAAAAGTTTTTTAAATTATGGTTAAAAATAAATGTAATGTAGTTGTCAGGGTTTAAAAAAAAATGTGTTTTTTAAATTTAATTTAATTATATTTTTGTATGTTTTTAAACTCTTACGCCTGTAAAAGTAGGCTATTTTAAGGACATTTGCTGGGCAAGATATGGGTAAGTCCCGCAATCTTGCCCGTGCAAATGTCCTCGCTCCCGAGATGCGGAGGATCTGTCGAGCTCCAGCTTGATAGATTGGAAAAGACGGTTTTCAGCGCATGCGCATTGCGTGCTGAAAACCGGCTTCTCCGATGCCTTCCCGGGTCCGTAGACACTCCGTACGGACCTTGGGAGGCCAGGATTTCCAGGCCTTTCTTACATTGGAGAGTAGACACACACGCTGCCCACCAAGCTCTGCTTGTCAAAACATTGACCACAGATCTGCGGTGTCCCTGGCACTCTCCGTCCTTGCAACATTACGGTCTTGTACATACCTCTCTCCTCTCCCTCTTACACAACTTTCTGCATTCTGTTTGAATTGTGGCCCCGTAGCTTGCTCCAGCCTTGCATCCGTGCAGCTTGTTCTGTTCTGTTCCAAAAAACAGCGGTTGCGTATAAAACGAGTTTGACGTTTGTGACCAGCTCTTCACAGTTATTTATTGAGATGCCTCGGTTGCCTGTAGGCTGTATGACTTTGAAGATCAGCTCGTGATTGGCAGTTCCCATGACCTCTAATTGGATGCGTGGTCACATATAATCTTAGATTACAGAGTCTATACAAGAATTTACAATCTATATTAATGATTTGGATGAAAGGACCGAGTGTAATGTAACCAAATTTGCTGATGATACAAAGATGGGTGGGAAAGCAAGTTGTGAAGAGGACACAAAGACAGGCTAAGTGAGTGTGCAAAAATTTGGCAGATGGAGTATAATGTGAGGTTATCCACTTTGGTAGGAAAAATAAAAAAGCAAATTATTATTTAAACGGAGAGAGATTACAAAATGCTGCAGTACAGAGAGACCTGGGGGTACTTGTACATGAAACACAAAAAGTTAGTGTGCGGGTACAGTAAGTGATCAGGAAGGCAAATGGAATGTTGGCCTTTATTGCAAAGGGGATGGAGTATAAAAGCAGAGAAGTCCTGCTACAACTGTACAGGGTATTGGTGAGGCCACATCTGGAACACTGCGTACAGAATTGGTCTCCTTATTAAAGGAGGGCTATACTTGCATTGGAGGCAGTTCAGAGAAGGTTCGTGAGGTTGATTCCTGGGATGAAGGGGTTGCCTTATGAGGAAAGGTTGAGCAGGTTGGGCCTGTACACATTGGCGTTTAGAAGAATGAGAGGTGATCTTATTGAAACATTTAAGATACTGAGGGGGCTTGACAGGGTAAATGCAGAGAGGATGTTTCTCCTCGTGGGGGAATCTAGAACTAGGGGGGCATAGTCTTAGAATAAGGGGTTGCCCATTTAAAACGGAGATGAGGAGGAATTTCTTCTCTCAGAAGGGTGGTGAATCTGTGGAATTCTCTGCCCCAGAGAGCTGTGGAGGCTGGGTCATTGAATATATTTAAGGTGGAGATGAGGCAGATTTTTGAACGAAAGGGGAGTCGAGGGTTATGGGGAGCGGGCGGGGAAGTAGCGATGAGGCCAAGATCACCTGATATTATTGAATGGTGGAGCAGGCTCAAGGGGCCAGGTGGCCGACTCCTGCTCCTATTTCTTATGTTCTCAAAAGGAGGCCATTCAGCCCACTGTGCCTGTGTCAGCTCTTTGAAAGAGCGATCAAATCAGTCCCACTCTCCCTGCTCTTTTCCCACAGCCCAGCAAATTTTTCCTTTTCAAGTATTTATCCAATTCCCGGTTTGAAAGTTACCATTGAATCTGCTCACACCGCCCTTTCAGGCAGCACGTTCCCGATCACAACAACTCGCTGCGTAAAAACATTCACCCCATCTCCCCCTCTGGTTCCATCGCCGATTATCGTCAATCTGTGTCCCTCTGGTTACCGACCCTCCTGCCCCCGGGAACAGTCTCTCCTTATTTACTCCATCAAAACCCCTCATGATTTTGAACACCTCGATTAAATCTCCCCTTAACCTTCTCTGCTCCAAGGAGAACAACCCCAGCTTCTCTCGCATCGAGAATCATTTATAAGCACCCACCTCTCCCCATTGCGGTGTCAGGACCGATTCCTTTAAACAGAAAGGGAATAAAGGAGTTGACACTGAGAGACACACAGTACCAGATGGTTGTGAATCATTCCCTTTTACCTGCTCTATGCTGTGCATGTACAAGAGCTAATGTAATATCTGGCACCAAGCTCATGGTCTACAGGGCTGTAGTGATACCCGCCCTCCTGTATGGCTCAGAGTCATGGACCATGTACAGCAGACACCACAAGTCGCTGGAGAAATACCACCAACGATGTCTCCGCAAGATCCTGCAAATCCCCTGGGAGGACAGACGCATCAACGTTAGCGTCCTCGACTAGGCCAACATCCCCAGCATCGAAGCACTGACCACACTCGACCAGCTCCGCTGGGCAGGCCACATTGTTCGTATGCCTGACACAAGACTCCCAAAGCAAGCGCTCTACTCGGAACTCCTTCAGGGCAAGTGGGCCCCAGGTGGGCAGAGGAAATGTTACAAGGACACCCTCAAAGCCTCCCTGATAAAGTGCAACATCCCCACCGACACCTGGGAATCCCTGGCCAAAGACCAGTCCGCCCTAAGTGGAGGAAGTGCATCCGGGAGGGTGCTGAACACCTCGTGTCTCGTCGCTGAGAGCATGCAGAAACCAAGCGCAGGCAGCGGAAGGAGCGTGCGGCAAACCAGTCCCACCCACCCTTACCCTCAACGACTATTTGTCCCACCTGTGACAGGGACTGTGGTTCTTGTATTGGACTGTTCAGGCACCTGGGAACTCACTTTTGGAGTGGAAGCAAGTCTTCCTTAATTCAGAGGGACTGCCTATGATGATGATGCTGTTTGTGGGAGATTTGGGATATTAAACAAATGTTACAAAAAAGCTTCAGTGTGGATGCCGGTAGCTAACAGTAGGTACAGAGCTTGAAGGACAGACTAGGATTTCTACAGCGCCTTTCACGATCTGAGGAAGTCCTACAGTGCTTTGCAGCCAATTAAATACTTTTGAAGTGTAGTCACTGTTGTAACGTAGGAAACGTGGCTGCCAATTTGCGCACAGCAAGCTTCCAATGTGACAATGACCAGAAAGTCTGTGATGGAACAGTGTAGAGGGAGCTTTACTCTGTATCTAACCCCGTGCTGTACCTGCCCTGGGAGTGTTTGATGGGACAGTGTAGAGGAAGCTTTACTCTGTATCTAACCTCCTGTACCTGCCCTGGGAGTGTTTGATGGGACAGTGTGGAGGGAGCTTTACTCTGTATCTAACCCCCTGTACCTGCCCTGGGAGTGTTTGATGGGACAGTGTGGAGGGAGCTTTACTCTGTATCTAACCCCCTGTACCTGCCCTGGGAGTGTTTGATGGGACAGTGTAGAGGAAGCTTTACTCTGTATCTAACCTCCTGTACCTGCCCTGGGAGTGTTTGATGGGACAGTGTAGAGGGAGCTTTACTCTGTATCTAACCCCCTGTACCTGCCCTGGGAGCATTTGATGGGACAGTGTAGAGGGAGCTTTACTCTGTATCTAACCCCCTGTACCTGCCCTGGGAGTGTTTGATGGGACAGTGTGGAGGGAGCTTTACTCTGTATCTAACCCCCTGTACCTGCCCTGGGAGTGTTTGATGGGACAGTGTAGAGGGAGCTTTACTCTGTATCTAACCCCCTGTACCTGCCGCTATCCTGACTTGTTGCCTAGGTAACTATAGAACATTTTAATCAAGGCAAACACATAAACCACACTTAAAAAAAAAAAGTTTATTTTTCTTTCAAAACCTCAAGCAAAGCTCTATTTTATATAAATATATCATTACAAATTAATCTTTCAATGTAGACTATATCACAATTTAAAATTTTGCCTGAGACCCATGATAAATTCTATTTGATCCCAGAAATTAATTTCTGCATCTGACAGATTCTGCTTTTGGCATGAAAATTGCCCCTGACTAGATTCTGAATCAGATCTGTACAAGGTCAGCAGCTGGAGATATCTGGGAATTAACGGGAGTCGGAATTGAAACTTTATCTGCTGCACCCCATAAGATCACGGGAACACTCCAGAGCTGCATCAGGATGTAGCTGAGGATGAGAATGTTTTATTCATTCACGGGATGTGGGTGTCACTGGCAAGGCCAGCATTTATTGCCCATCCCTAATTGCCTTGGAGAAGGTAGTGGTGAGCCCTGCTAGGCCCTTTCAGAGGTTGTTGACTGTGAGGTGGAGCATGGCAGCAAGGAAGATTGAAAAGAGGGTTCAGGCGATTACACAGCCCTGTTTGACCCCGGTCCGGACGTGGTTTGGGTCTGTAATGTACAGTAGAAACTTCAAGTTGCTGGAGAAATATCACCAACAATGTCTCCGCAAGATCCTACAAATCTCCTGAGAGGACAGACGCACCAACATTAGCGTCCTCGACCAGGCCAACATCCCCAGCATCGAAGCACTGACCACACTTGATCAGCTCCGCTGGGCGGGCCACATTGTTCACATGCCAGACACAAGACTCCCAAAGCAAGCGCTCTACTCGGAACTCCTTCACAGCAAATGAGCCAAAGGTGGGCAGAGGAAACGTTTCAAGGACACCGTCAAAAGCCTCCTTGATAAAATGCAACATCCCCACCCACACCTGGGAATCCCTGGCCAAAGACCAGTCCGCCCTAAGTGGAGGAAGTGCATCCGGGAGGGCGCTGAGCACCTCGAGTCTCGTCGCCGAGAGCATGCAGAAACCAAGCGCAGGCAGCGGAAGGAGCGTGCGGCAAACCAGTCCCACCCTCCCCTTCCCTCAACCACTGTCTGTCCCACCTGTGACAGGGACTGTGGCTCTCGTATTAGGCTGTTCAGCCACCTAAGGACTCATTTTTAGAGTGGAAGCAAGTCTTCTCCGATTCTAAGGGACTGCCTATGATGATGTTGATTTAAGAGGGGCAGTTGAGAATCAACCACATTGCTGTGGGTCTGGAGTCACATATCGGCCAGACCGGGTAAGGGGGCAGATTTCCTTCCCTAAAGCACAGTAGTGAACCCGATGGGGTTTTTAACGAGAATCCAGTAGTTTCAGGTTAGATTTTTAATTCCGGAATTAGTTAACTGAATTTAAATTCCCCAGCTGCCGCGGTAGAATTTGAACTCCTTTCTCTGGATCAGTAGTCCAGGCCGCCGGATGACCACTTTGCTACCGTTCCCGTGAATGTGGAGCTGCACTGTCTGGGGGTCTGGGGAGACAGGTGTGATCCGTCGCGATTGAAGCACAGTGTGGATGGAGGGAGAAAACAGATGGTCCCCCTCGGCACTCGAAAGCGAGCAGGGGCTTCTCGTCATGACGTCCAACCGTCTGAAACGATTCGCCCGATTTGTGCTTGACAATCTTTCTTGCTTTCCCGCTCTGCTGCACTGTACGATTCAGTATGGGAGAAGGGGGGTGAGGTGAGGTGGGGGGGAAGGGGGTGATATTGTGGGGGGAGGCCACTCTCAAGGGTGTCTCTGACTGGTTGCCTGCTGTACGGTGACATTAAAGCGTCGAGGTTCGGAGCTCGTGGCTCTTGCGTTTCAACTTCTCCGGGTTATTGGAGGCCATGTGTGAGAAATCCCGGAAGATGTCGTTGTACGTTTCGTCTCCTGAAAGAAAAGAAAAACACGCAGGATCAGAAAGGGTCGACACCCGACTGACCCACAGCCCTCAGCATCAATCACATCGACAGCCCGTAGGGATTTAACATAAGAACATAAGAAATAGGAGCAGGAGTTGGCTATACGGCCCCTCGAGCCTGCTCCGCCATTTAATACGATCATGGCTGATCTGATCATGGACTCAGCTCCACTTCCCCGCTCGTCCCCTTATCCTCTTATCGTTTAAGAAACAGTCTACCTCTGTCTTAAATTTATTCAATGTGTCAGCCTCCACAGCTCTCTGAGGTAATGAATTCCACAGATTTACAACCCTCTGAGAGAAGAAATTTCTCCTTGTCTCAGTGTTAAATGGGCGGCCCCTTATTCTAAGATCATGCCCCCTAGTTCTAGTCTCCCCCATCAGTGGAAACATCCTCTCTGCATCCACCTTGTCAAGCCCCCTCATAATCTTATACATTTCGATAAGATCACCTCTCATTCTTCTGAATTCCAAAGAATAGAGGCCCAACCTACTCAACCTTTCCTCATAAGTCAACCCCCTCATCCCCGGAATCAACCGAGTGACCCTTCTCTGAACTGCCTCCAAAGCAAGTATATCCTTTCGAAAATATGGAAACCAAAACTGTATGCAGTATTCCAGGTGTGACCTCACCAATACCCTGTATAACTGGAGCAAGACTTCCCTGCTTTTATACTCCATCCCCTTTGCAATAAAGGCCAAGATTCCATTGGCCTTCCTGATCACTTGCTGTTCCTGCATACTAATCTTTTGTGTTTCATGTACAAGTACCCCCAGGTCCTGCTGTACTGCAGCACTTTGCAATCTTTCTCCATTTAAATAATAATTTACTCTTGATTTTTTTCTGCCAAAGTGCATGACCTCACACTTTCCAACATTATACTCCAGAAGGTTGGTGGGTAAATCGCCCGCTGCACACGCTACTGTGTTGCTCGAAAGCAGGGGCACCAGATTCCGTCACAGGCCTATGTCGAACTAGCTGATCGGCCACAGTAGCCCTCAACATCCCTGGGTTGGGGTAGAGGAGAGTTGCAACCAGCTCAGACCGTGCCTCCCAAAAGGGGCTGGATTGAGCTTGGCTATCATGCCCCCCACGGTTGGATAGCACACTTGACTCTCATTGTCTGGCGTCGTGCACAGAGGATGTCCAACGTGTGAGAGGAGTGGAGGGGAGAACACTTCGCAGTCACTACAACACAAAGATTGCAAGGCTGCTTTATTTTATTCATGGCCGTGCTTATTTGTACTAACAAAATGGCCACTGTATCTCTGATTGGCTCTCCGTTATCACATGACCTATTGCCGAGTGGTCCGCTTGGAGGATAAGCCACACCCTGATGTTTCTCTGGAATGTCTAAATGCAATCGCCCAGCCCAAGTTCTGACTGACTTTGCAAATTGTAATTTGATCCATTCTGACTTCTGAAGCCATAGAGGATAGATCTCCACCAACTCAGCAAAAGCCTCCCAAGTTCCAGCCGAAGTCCCTTACCCCAGTGCGTGCATGACCTTACTCCCCCTCCCCCCGCCATAGATGGGGCATTGCATGCGGATTGTTATCAGGTTTATTGGGTATGAAGTGAATAATGACTGTATCGTGGCCTCCACCCCAACGATGTCCCTTGTAACACACGCACCGAGCTTTCCGAGAAATCGGATGAGGGTGTAAAGGGGGTTGAAAGATCGTGATCCGTCTTCCGTGTTCCCTCTCTCCCCTCTGATCCCCCCCACCCGTGTCCCCCTCTTCTCCACCACCCAGTCTCTCTCCCTCCCCATGTCTCTCTCTTCCCCCCCCACCCCATCTCTCTCCCACCCGTCTCTCTCCCGCCCCGTGTCTCTCTCTTCCCCCACTACCCTGTCTCTCTCCCTCCCCGTGTCTCTCTCTTCCTCCCCCCCCCACCCCGTCTCTCTCTCTCCCCTCTCTCTCCCCATGTCTCTCTCTTCCCCCGCCCCACAGGCTCTCTCTCTCTCTCTCTCCCCACTCCCGCCCAGTCTTTCTCCCTCCCCGTGTCTCTCTCTTCCCCCCCACCCCGCCTCTCTCCCTCCCCATGTCTCTCTCTTCCCCCCACCCAGGCTCTCTCTCTCTGCCCTCCGGCTCTCCCCCAACCCGTGTCTCTCTCTCTTCCCCCCGCCCACCGCGTGTCTCTCCCTCCCCGTGTCTCTCTCTCCCCCCACCCAGGCTCTCTCTCTCCCCTCAGGCACTCTCTCTATTCCTCCCCACCCCCCCCAACCCCGGCCAGGCTCTCTCTCTCCCGCTCCAAGCTCTTTCTGTCCCCCCCCAGTCCCCCAGGTTCTCTCTCTCTCTCTCTCTTTTCACCGCCCCCTGGCTCTCTCTCTACCCCCCCCCCGGTTCTCTTTCCCCCGGCCACCCCACCACTTCCGGTTCGGGGACACAGGCGTAGAAGGATGAGAAAAGCGTTGGTACAAATTGTCACTTTGTTTATTCATTCACAGAATGTGGGTGTCACTGGCAAGGCCGGCATTTATTGCCCATCCCCCTAATTGCCCCTTGAGAAGGTGGTGGTGAGCCGCCTTCTTGAACCGCTGCAGTCCGTGTGGTGAAGGTGCTCCCACAGTGCTGTTAGAGGGGGGAGTTCCAGGATTGTGACCCAGTGACGATGAAGGAATGGCCGATATATTTCCCAGTCGGGATGGTGTGTGACTGGGAGGGGAACGTGGAGGTGGTGGTGTTCCCATGCGTCTGCTGCCCTTGTCCTTCTAGGCGGCAGAGGTCATGGGTTTGGGAGGTGCTGCCGAAGAAACCTTGGCGAGTTGCTGCAGTGCATCTTGTAGACGGTACACACTGAAATAATCCCCGTGGTAAGTGGCCTTAGACATAGGTTAGAGATCAGAGGTCAAAGTGTGTAAGGAGCATTTCTGTGAAAAGTGGCAGAGTGCAGGGCCCCGAATATTCCCCCCGGGTTTTCTTATTACAGCCTAAGAAATGAAACAACACAGTGGCGCCCCGATCTAAGTGGGCTTTTCACGGCACTCAATATATGTGCAGTGAATTAGACCCCTTGACAGATGGCAATTGGGATCAGAAGCAGCGATACTGACCTGACTGTCCAAAGACTCCCTCTGTTTCCCGCATCTCCTCGTTCATCTTAGCCAGTCGAAGTCTGGAAATTCAATGTATAGATCAGTTGCGTTTACACAGTGGAGTCCATCGCGTAACACTCCCTCATCTAGTATCGCAAAATTGCACCGCACAGAGCGAAGCCATTCAGCCATCGTGCCAATCCATGCCTAAGAGCTATCCAATTAGAACCACTCCCTTGCTCTTTCTCAATAGTCCTGAATATCTGTCTTTTTCAAGTAAAGAAAGAATTAGCATTTCTGTCGCGCCTTTCATGGTCATGCAGTACGGACAGTCACAGCAGGAGGGGCGAAGGAGCGGCAAGAGTCTGTAGAGAGATGTGATCAGGGCCCAGGAGAGGCGAGAGTTCGGGGCCCAGGAGAGGCGAGGGCCCAGGGACAGCACGGGCCAGCCCACACTGCGATATGTGGGCGTGCTGGGTCCGTGCAGCAGAGCTGGTCTCCAGTCGTCCTGGTTAACCCTTGTCACTGGACCAAGACCTCGCTCTGTCAAGCCCGTGTGGTGGCTGGTGTGCAACGGCCACCCCACGTTAAAAAAATCCACCCACAGGCATCTTCTATTCTTCAGGATGTAGTTCAGGATCTGGAATATTAGGTCCTTCATTGAAACACCTGTGAACTCATCCCTTTTTTAGTGTGGAATTGGGTCATCCTCTCTTCGAGGGACTGCCTATGATGCTGGTGATGATGAACCAAACAGTGCAGGAGGTTTGCGTTTCCATCCCCAGTCCACACTGAGTTTGTACGTAGTGGCATTTCAGGTGCTGCAACTGATCAAGGACACCCTCGGACTACAGAGCAAAAAATCAGTCAGAGTTTCTGCCTTCCTGTCACTATCCAGTAAAGCAAAGAAAGAACTTGCATTTCTATAGCGCCTTTCACGACCACCGGACGTTCCAAAGCGCTTTACAGCCAATGAAGCACTTTGTGAGGTGTGGTTACTGTTGCAATCTGGGAAACACAGCAGCCAATTTACACACAGCAAGCTCCCACTGCAATGTGATAATGACCCAGAACATCTGTTTCAGTGATGTTGTTGGTTGAGGGATAAATATTGGCCCCAGGACGCCGGGGAGAACTCCCCTGCTCTTCTTCGAAGTAGAACCGCGCAATCTTTTACATCTACCCGAGCGAGCAGACGGGGCCTCGGTTTAACGTCTCATCCGAAAGACGGCACCTCCAACAGTGCGGTGCTCCCTCGGTACTGCCCCTCCAACAGTGCGGGGCTCCCTCAGTACTGCCTCTCCGACGGTGCGGCGCTCACTCAGCACTGCCCCTCTGACAGTGCGGGGCTCCCTCAGTACTGCCCCTCCGACAGTGCGGCACTCCCTCAGTACTGCCCCTCCGACAGTGCGGCACTCCCTCAGTACTGCCCCTCCGACAGTGCGGCGCTCCCTCAGTACCGCCCCTCCGACAGTGCGGCACTCCCTCAGTACTGCCCCTCCGACAGTGCGGGGTTCCCTCAGTACTGCCCCTCCGACAGTGCGGCACTCCCTCAGTACTGCCCCTCCGACAGTGCGGCACTCCCTCAGCATGCACTGGAGTGTCGGCCTAGATTTTTGTGCTCGAGTCTCTGGAGTGGGACTTGAATACACATGACCTTCTGACTCAGAAGCGAGAGAGTGCTACCCTCTGAGCCACGGCCGACACTAATTGTAAATCTGTGCAGACATCAGCTCGCTGTGAACGCATATCCTGTCAACACTCACCGCCTGGGAGCGCGCTTGCAGAATGAATCCTTGGGTGAGAAACCCGGCGGCGTACGGGAGCTGTGAGACCACAGCCCAGCAAACGTCAGTGCTTTGGAGAGGTAGGGAATGGAGAACGAGAAAGCTAACCAGAATCTTACTGGCACTTACAGCGTGACAATGTCTGCATTTGCAGTATCGATGGCAATCGTAATCGGATTCTTGCCGTTTTTATCCACTGCAGTTTGACTTGCTCCTCGTTTCAAGAACAGACACACGAGACTGTAATAAAACACAGATTGCAATCGTAGAATCATAAAGTAGTACATTACAGAAGGAGGCCGTTCAGCCCGTCGAGTCCGTGCTGGCTCTTTCGAAGAGCGATCCCGTCAGCCCCACTGCCCCCCGCTCTTTTCCCACATTCCTGCAATTGTTTTCCTGTTTCAAGCAATTATCCAATTCCGTTTTGAAGGCTACTATTGAATCTTTTTCCACCGCCCTTTCAGGCAGCGTGTTCCCGACCCTAACCGCTCGATGCGTAAAGCAGTTTTTCCTCGTGTCGCCTCTGGTTCTTTTGCTAATCACCTTAAATCTGTGCCCTCTGGTTATCGAAACAGTTTCTCTGTCTAAACCCGTCATGCTTTTAAATACCTCTACCAGATCTCCTCGGCTTCTCTGCTCCAAGGAGAACAACCCCAGCTTCTCCAGTCTGTCCATGTAACTGTAATACCTCATCTTATGCACTCTCTCCAAAGCATTCATGTCCTTCCTAAAGTGTGCCGTGCCCAGAATTGGATTCCAGCTGGGGCCGAACAAGTATTTTATAAAGATTTAGCGTAACTTCCCGGCTTTTGCATTCTATGCCTCTATTTATAAAGCCCACACATGCAAATCACGTAATGAACACACATATCATGAAGCTGGCAGTGGCGTGACCACATTAACTTGCATTTATATAGTGCCTTTAATGTCGTAAAGCATGCCAAGGCTCTACACAGGAGCGTAATCAAACAGAAATTGACACCAAGCCACATAAGGAGATATTAGGACAGGTGACCAAAAGCTCAGACAAAGAGGCCGGTTTTAAGGAACGTCTTAATGGAGGAGAGAGAGGTGGAGAGGTTTAGGGAGGGAGTTCCAGAGCTTGGGGCCCAGGCAGCTGAAAGCACAGCCGCCAATGGTTGAGCGATTAAAATTGGTCCGCCCCTGACATGTGTGAGAACACCACCGCAGGTCGGGGCTATAAATAAATCTGGAGCGCCAGGCCCTGCGACATCGTGGGCGAAGGTGCAGCGAATGAGGGTATGGGGCCCAGAAGAGGCGAGGGCCCAAGGGCAGCACGGGCCCAGCCCACACTGCGATATGTGCGCGCACTAGGTCCGTGCAGCAGAGCTGGTCTCCAGTCGTCCTGGTTAACCCTTGCCACTGGACCAAGACCTCGCTCTGTCAAGCCCGTGTGGTGGCTGGTGTGCAACGGCCACCCCACGTTAAAACAATCCACCCACAGGCATCTTCCACCCCCTCAACTGGAGTTCAGCACTGGAACATCGGGTCCTTCATTGAAACATCTGTGAACTCGTGTGGAAGCAAGTCATCCTCGTTCGAGGGACCGCCTATGATGATAAAATTGGGATGTGCCAAGTCCAGAATAGAAGGAGCACAGATATCTCGGAAGGTTTTGGGCCGGAGGAGTTTACAGAGATGGGGAGGGGGCGAGGCCGTGGAGGGATTTTACAGCAAAATAATAGCGAGAAGGTTTGAACGGCGTAGCCTGCAGAGGACAATGTCTGGCCACTTACCCCAATGATTAGGTTGCAAAACAAAGGAATGAAGACACAAACAGAGCTATTTACAGCAACTGTCTGTTGCCACCTTGTTTACGGAGTAATTACACCTCGACAACTGAAAAATACAACAACCCAGAATTGCAGCTCATCACAAAGTCGGGAGTGGAACTCGGCAGAGTCACGTCAGACCAAGCCTTCCTCCAACGGGTCGCTTCACACTTGGGTCGGTAGCTTAATTCGGTGTCAAATTTTTTATCTCGTAACACTCCTGTGAAGCGCTTTGGGACGTTTCACTACGTTAATGGCGCTATATAAATACAGGTTGTTGTAGTATCTAACCCGTGCTGTACCTGACCTGGGAGTGTTTGATGGGACAGTGTAGAGGGAGCTTTACTCTGTATCTAACCCCCTGTACCTGCCCTGGGAGTGTTTGATGGGACAGTGTAGAGGGAGCTTTACTCTGTATCTAACCCCGTGCTGTACCTGCCCTGGGAGTGTTTGATGGGACAGTATAGAGGGAACTTTACTCTGTATCTAACCCCCTGTACCTGCCCTGGGAGTGTTTGATGGGACAGTGTAGAGGGAACTTTACTCTGTATCTAACCCCCTGTACCTGCCCTGGGAGTGTTTGATGGGACAGTGTAGAGGGAGCTTTACTCTGTATCTAACCCCGTGCTGTACCTGCCCTGGGAGTGTTTGATGGGACAGTGTAGAGGGAGCTTTACTCTGTATCTAACCCCCTGTACCTGCCCTGGGAGTGTGTGATGGGACAGTATAGAGGGAACTTTACTCTGTATCTAACCCGTGCTGTACCTGCCCTGGGAGTGTTTGATGGGACAGTATAGAGGGAGCTTTACTCTGTATCTAACCCATGCTGTACCTGCCCTGGGAGTATAGTATAAAATGCTGCAAACTCACAGAAAAAAAGTTTATGAACCGGGTAGAAAAGAATAGCGGACAAGAGGCAGGAAATCCTGGTCCTTTCACTGCGGATTCAATACCCTTACTTCCCTACTGATTTAGGATTGGCTGCGGTTCCTTTGTGAAGGAAGTCAATGAATATCAGTCTATTTGTTGCTATCTAATTAAGGGGCACGGTTCATTCTGCGGAATTAGGTGCTTGTGGTACCATGCCCGCCTTACCCGGTGTGCCCGTGGATGGTGGCGTGGTGCAGCGGACCGCGACTGTGCACATCCATCTGGTTGACGTGGGCGCCATTCTGTAGCAGGAATTCGCAGGCCACCAAGGAACCCTGGGTCGCAGCGGGGGGGCCGACGAGCAGAGAGGCACAAAGAGGGAGCAAAAGATAAAAAAATCAAGGGTTAGTCCAGTTCTCTGGGTCTGCAGTCACATTGGTCAAAGATTGCGCGGAACGGGTTCTCCGCGGGGCTCGCTCAGCCTTCTCGACTAAAGGAAAAGAAAAAGACTTGCATTTATATAGTGCCTTGCACGACCACCGGACGTCCCAAGGCGTTTACAGCCAATGAAGTGGTGTGACTATTTACAATCTATATTAACCACTTGGAAGAAGGGACCGAGTGTAACGTAGCCAAGTTTGCTGACGATACAAAGATGGGAGGAAAAGCAATGTGTGAGGAGGACACAAAAAATCTGCAAAAGGACATAGACAGGCTAAGTGAGTGGGCAAAAATTTGGTCGATGGAGTATAATGTTGAAAAGTGCGAGGTCATGTACTTTGGCAGAATAAAAAATCAAAGTGCAAGTTATTATTTAAATGGGGAAAGATTGCAATGTGCTGCAGTACAGCGGGACCTGGGGGTACTTGTGCATGAAACACAAAAGGATAGTCTGCAGGTACAGCAAGTGATCAGGAAGGTCAATGGTATCTTAGCCTTTATTGCAAAGGGGATGGAGTATAAAAGCAGGGAAGTCTTGCTACAGCTGTACACGGTATTGGTGAGGCCACACCTGGAATACTGCGTGCAGTTTTGGTTTCTATATTTATGAAAGAATGTACTTGCTTTGGAGTTCAGAGAAGGTTCACTAGGTTGATTACGAAGATGAGGGGGTTGACTTATGAGGAAAGGTTGAGCAGGTTGGGCCTCTACTCATTGGAATTCAGAAGAATGAGAGGTGATCTTATCGAAACGTGTAAGATTATGAGGGGGCTTGACAAGGTGGATGCAGAGAGGATGTTTCCACTGATGGGGGAGACTAGAACTAGGGGGCATAATCTCAGAATAAGGGGCCGCCCATTTAAAACTGAGATGAGGAGGAATTTCTCTCTCAGAGGGTTGTAAATCTGTGGAATTCGCTGCCTCAGAGAGCTGTGGAAGCTGGGACATTGAATAAAATTTAAGACAGAAATAGACAGTTTCTTAATTGATAAGGGGATAAGGGGTTATGGGGAGCGGGCAGGGAAGTGGAGCTGAGTCCATGATCGGATCAGCCAATATCATATTAAATGGCGGAGCAGGCTCGAGGGGCCGTATGGCCTACTCCTGCTCCTATTTCTTATGTTCTTATATAAGTACTTTTTGAAGTGCGGTCACTTGTTACAATGTCGTAAATACGGCAGCCAAATTTCACACAGCAAGGTCCCACAAACAGCAGAGTGATAATGACCTAGATAATCTGTTGTTGTGATGTTGATTGAGGGATAAATATTGGCCCCGGGGAGAACTCCCCTGCTCTTCTTCGAAATAGTGCCCACCTATCGTTTACATCCACGTGAGAGGGGATTTGCTCTTGTATCAGCTGCAGCGCAGTGGGTTGCATTCTCGCCTCCGAATCAGATTGTCGTGGGTTCGCGCTCAACAGCAGATACTTGGGCAAGCAAGCCAGGCTGATGGTCCTGCATAGACCTGAGGGGCTGCTGCCTACAACACTGCCGTCTTTCGGATCAGATGTTAAACCAAGGCCCCGTCTGCCCTCTCAGACCCCACAGCCACTATTGGAAGAAGAGCAGGGGGAGTTGTCCCAGTGTCCTTGCCGACACCTGTCCTTAAACCAACATCACTAACTAGTCATATAGTTTCTCTAATCTCTCCTATCTTCCAGCCTATCACGGACCTTCCCCTTTTGTTCTTTCTTCCCCTCCCCCTTTCAGTGCTTGTTAAGAATCTGTTCCTTTCGAACATTCGCCAGTTCTGACGAAGGGTCATCGACCCGAAATGTTAACTCTGTTTCTCTCTCCACAGATGCTGCCTGACCCGCTGAGATTTCAAGCATTTTCTGTTTTTATTCCAGGTTCACTAGGTTGATTCCGGGGATGAGGGGGTTGACTTATGAGGAAAAAACATAGAAACATAGAAAGTAGGTGCAGGAGTAGGCCATTCGGCCCTTCGAGCCTGCACCATCATTCAATATGATCATGGCTGATCATTCACCTCAGTACCCCATTCCTGCTTTCTCTCCATACCCCTTGATCCCTTTAGCCGTAAGGGCCACATCTAACTCCCTTTTGAATATATCTAACGAACTGGCCTCAACAACTTTCTGTGGTAGAGAATTCCACAGGTTCACAATTCTCTGAGTGAAGAAATTTCTCCTCATCTCGGTCCTAAATGGCTTACCCCTTATCCTTAGACTGTGACCCCTGGTTCTGGACTTCCCCAACATTAGGAACATTCTTCCTGCATCTAACCTGTCCAGTCCCGTCAGAATTTTATGTTTCTATGAGATCCTCTCTCATTCTTCTAAACTCCAGTGAATATAAGCCTAGTCGATCCAGTCCTTCCTCATATGTCAGTCCCGCCATCCCGGGAATCAGTCCGGTGAACCTTCGCTGCACTCCCTCAATACACTTCAAAAAGTAATGAATCAGACGTGAAGCGTTTTGGGATGTCCTGTGGTTGCGAAAGGCGCTTTCTCTAGCAAAGGGTCATCATGGGCACGAGGGGCCAAATGGTGGCCTCCTCCTGTGCTGTAAACCTTCAGGGTTTCTGTCTGGACCAATGCAACATAATCCCCCCTCAGTCCCAAATCCCAATGATCTTGTTGTTTACAGCCAACAAGCTATTCGAGGCGACCTTGGGAATGTAAAAAGTTAGGCAGTGTCAGCTCTTGTTCATTCTTTCCACATCGTGCCAGGGAAATGATTAAATTGGCTGCACTACAAAGGTTTGTTTTTTAAATCCTTGCTTTATCAGGCTCTGGTGTGAGCAGCACAAACCATTGAGGCAGACAATCCGTGCGTTGATTAGGGGCTGAACTGCACCGAGAGGATTAATCATTCTGTGCGGAGGGTTAACTTACTGCAATTATATCATGGGCAGTCCCTCGGAATCGAGGAAGACTTGCTTCCACTCTAAACATGAGTCCTTAGGTGGCTGAACAGTTCAATACAAGAGCCACAGACTCTCACAGACAGTGGTTGAGGGGAAAGGTGGGTGGGACAGGTTTGCCGCACGCTCCTTCATAGTCTTTTTATATTCAAGACAGAGATCGATAGATTTTGGGATATTAAGGGAATCAAGGGGTATGGGAAGCGGGCGGGAAAGTGGAGTTGAGGTCGAAGATCAGCCATGATATTGAATGGCGCAGCAGGCTTGAGGGGCTGAATGGCCGACTCCTGCTCCTAATTCTTATGTTAACGCTCCCTGCGCCGAACGGAAGGAATTCCCCTTTTACCGGAGTCACTGCCTGGATGAGTGGAGTTTTATTCTCGTCTGACGCGTTGACCCAGTTGACATCAGCCCCGTGTGCCAGTGCGTCGGCCATGACCGGGAGGTTTTGGAGTGCGGCCGCTCGGTACAGCAGTGCACCCGGGTGGAGGTCCCGCAGCTCCTCGCTGCTCTCGGAGCCCGGGGGGCTCGCTTTCTGACTCACGTCTGCAATCGGGGAAACACAAAAAAAAACAAAACCGAGAAATTGTGCGTCAAGTCAACCAGATCCCGAGATTACAATCGACAACGCGCATCAACACAGCTTCACACAAGAGGAATCAGACAGAAACAAACCTGACAGGGGGGTGGAGGCAGATTCAATCGTTTCTTTCAAAAAGGGGGAATTGGATAAGTACCTGAAGGAAAAAAAATTAGCAGGGCTACGGAGAAAGGGTGGGGGGAGTGGGACTGGCTGAAGTGCTCTTGTAGAGAGCCGGTGTACGTATGCTCTTGTGAGTATGCTCACAGGAGTTGGGAGTGGCTTAGCCAGTCACTTGGCGTTCACAAAATTCAATAAAACCCCAGCCAGTTGGGTTCAGGGGATCCACAATGGGGCAGGTGGGTGAAAAGGAGCGGCGAGCAGCTGCCACTTCAAGGTACAGCGCGAGCTGGTGTAGGAGGGCGACGGCAGTGAAGAGGGACATCATCAAAGTTAATGTCGCTGATTGGAACATGGGCAGGTGCAGCAGGAGGGGCGAGGTCAGGGCAAAGGAGTAGCGAGAGATTGTAGAGGGTCGTGATCGGGGCCTAGGAGAGACGTGAGTTCGGGGCCCAGAAGAGCCGAGGGCCCGGGGCAGTACGGGCCCAGCCCACACTGCGATATGTGAGCGCACTAGGTCTGTGCAGCAGAGCTGGTCTCCAGTCATCCTGGGTAACCCTTGCCACTGGACCAAGACCTCGCTCTGTCAAGCCCGTGTGGTGGCTGGTGTGCAACGGTCACCCCACGTTAAAAAAATCCACACACAGGCATATTCCACCCTTCAGGATGTAGTTCGGAATCCGGAATATTAGGTCCTTCGTTGAAACACCTGCGAACTCATCCCTTTTTGGCACGGAAGCAAGTCATCCTCGCTTCGAGGGAGCGCCTATAATGATGATGATAATGGATGAATCGGTAATGTGTCGTGTGATTGTTAAACCTTTGTTAATAAACCAACTCGTTCTTAATAGCAATGTGTTGCTATGGATTCTTAACCAAAGAACCCGTGAAGCAAATACATTACAGGCAGCACGGGCTCGACGGGCTGAATTATATTTACGAAAGGATATACTTGCTTTGGAGGCAGTTCAGAGAAGGTTCACTCGGTTGATTCCGGAGATGAGGGGGTTGACTTATGAGGAAAGGTTGAGGAGGTTGGGCCTCTACTCATTGGAATTCAGAAGAATGAGAGGTGATCTTATCGAAACGTATAAGGTTATGAGGGGGCTTGACAAGGTGGATGCAGAGAGGATGTTCCCACTGATGGGGGAGACTAGAACTAGGGGGCATAATCTTAGAATAAGGGGTCGCCCATTTAAAACCGAGATGAGGAGGAATTTCTTCTCTCGGAGGGTTGTAAATCTGTGGAATTCGCTGCCCCAGAGAGCTGTGGAAGCCGGGACATTGAATAAATTTAAGACAGAGATGGACAGTTTCTTAAACGATAAGGGAATAAGGGGTTATGGGGAGCGGGCAGGTAAGTGGACCTGAGTCCATGATCAGATCAGCCATGATCGTATTAAATGGCGGAGCAGGCTCGAGGGACCGTATGGCCTACTCCTGCTCCTATTTCTTATCTTCTTATGAATGGCTTCCTTCTGTGCTGTAACTATTCTATGATTCGAGAGGGACCTCCCAGATTTGGGTGGATGATGACATTGACTGAGGTGAGGAGACTCGAGTATCACTGGCGGATTGGAGTGATGGAAAACAGTTGAACCTGAACCTGCCATCGAGGGTGTCATGTATCCAGACATGTTTACTGCTTGTACTATTACACATGATATGCCAGCAGAGAGCACTATTATGGGAAACATGTACACCAGCTGTATGGTCACTAAGGTGTGCCACCAGGGGGCACTGCAGTGGGAGACTTATAGGTTACCTGTACAGGTGTGCCAGGCCTAGTATAAAAGACAGGCCACCAGGTGTGATCATCACTCTGGAGTTATAGTAAATGGAGTAAGGTCACTACAGTTCAAGTGCAATACATTGCCTCGTGGAGTCATTATCAGAGCATCTAAAGACATAACAGAGGGAGTGTAGCGAAGGTTCACCAGGCTGATTCCTGGGATGGCAGGACTGTTGTATGAGGAGAGATTGGGTCGACTAGGCCTGTATTCACTCGAGTTTAGAAGAATGAGAGGGGATCTCATTGAAAGGTATAAAATTCTGACTGGGTTGGACAGACTGGATGTGGGGAGGATGTTTCCCGGGGCTGGGAAGTCTAGAACAAGGGGTCACAGTCTCAGGATACGGGGTAGGAAATTTAGGACCGAGATGAGGAGAAATGTTTTCACTCAGAGGGTGGTGAACCTGTGGAATTCTCTACCACAGAAGGCTGTGGAGGCCAAGTCACTGAATATATTTAAGAGGGAGATAGATAGATTTCTAGACACAAAAGGCATCAAGGGGTACGGGGAAAAAGCAGGAATATGGTGTTGAGATAGAGGATCAGCCATGATCATATTGAATGGCGGAGCAGACTCGAAGGGCCGAATGGCCTACTACTGCTCCTATTTTCTATGTTTGTATGTAACTCAGTCGCAGGAGTTTGAAGTGACCGTGAGGTTGGTCCATTCCCAGGAGTCAGGTATTTAATGATCTTACCTGGGCTGAGGGGCAATGTTTTCCCTCTCGGCTTCAGGAATGGTTTGGGTGGTTTTTCCGGTTTCTGGGCTTTCTCCAGTGTATTGGTATGCTGGTTCCGCTTTAAGCTCCACCGACGCAGCCTGATGCCACTCTCTGGGAATTTCTGGATGAATTTCTTCTCCACGTACTTGGCCTGAATCCAGGCTTCCTTCTCCTGTCTGTGTGAGGAGGAGAGCAGTGATAGAGGCCGTCTTTTAGTCTGGCCGGTACATTTCTACTTTCAGGATTTCAACAAACAGGACCCTCCCTGAGTTGACCCCACACTGGCGTTCCTTACCGGGGAGATCCAGGGTGAGGCTTTTTCACCGTCATCTCGTCAATCCGAGCTTCGTAGATCTGATTAATGTTGGAGTTCCCCAACTCACACATCAGCTGTTTGTGAGAAAGACAGGGAGAGTGAGGGAGGGGATGGAGACTGAGGGGGAGGGGGAGAGTGATGGAGGGGATGGAGAGCGAGGGAGGGAGAGCGAGGGG
This sequence comes from Pristiophorus japonicus, assembly GCF_044704955.1. Taxonomy (NCBI): domain Eukaryota; kingdom Metazoa; phylum Chordata; class Chondrichthyes; family Pristiophoridae; genus Pristiophorus; species Pristiophorus japonicus. The sequence continues at coordinate 95,315,952 of NC_091996.1, forward strand.
GGAATTCAAGCGGGGCAGGGTGAGGGGAGAGGCAATCAATGAACGTACAGAGATTGAGAGGAGACAGAGCGAAGAGGGAGGGGAGAGTGAGGGAGAAGGGGAGAGGTGGGGAAAGGGGAGAGAGGGGTGAAAGGGGAGATAGAGGGAAGGGGAGGGAGAGGGGAAAAGGGGAGTGAGAGGGGGGAAAGGGAGAGAGAGAGGGAAGGGGAGAGAGAGGGAAGGGGAGAGAGGGGGAAGGGGAGAGAGGGGAAAGGGGAGAGAGGGGAAAGGGGAGAGGGGGGAAAGGGAGAGAGGGGGGAAGGGAGAGAGGGGGGAAAGGGAGAGAGAGGGGGAAGGGGAGAGAGAGGGAAGGGGAGAGAGGGGGAAGGGGAGAGAGGGGAAAGGGGAGAGAGAGGGAAGAGGAGAGAAAGGGGGGAAGGGGAGAGAGAGGGGGGGAAGGGGAGAGAGAGGGGGAAGGGGAGAGAGAGGGGGAAGGGGAGAGAGAGGGGAAAGGGAGAGAGGGGGGAAGGGAGAGAGGGGGGGAAAGGGAGAGAGGGGGAAGGGGAGAGAGAGGGGGAAGAGGGGAGAGAGAGGGGGAAGGGGAGAGAGAGGGGGAAGGGTAGAGAGGGGGGAAAGGGAGAGAGAGGGAGAAAAGGGAGAGAGAGGGGGGAAGGGGAGAGAGGGGGAAGGGTAGAGAGGGGGGAAAGGGAGAGAGAGGGGGGAAGGGGAGAGAGAGGGGGTAGGGGAGAGAGAGGGGGAAGGGGAGAGAGGGGGGGAAGGGAGAGAGGGGGGAAAGGGAGAGAGGGGGAAGGGGAGAGAGAGGGGGAAGGGGAGAGAGGGGGAAGGGTAGAGAGGGGGGAAAGGGAGAGAGAGGGAGAAAAGGGAGAGAGAGGGGGGAAGGGGAGAGAGGGGGAAGGGTAGAGAGGGGGGAAAGGGAGAGAGAGGGGGGAAAGGGAGAGAGAGGGGGAAAGGGGAGAGAGAGGGGGAAAGGGAGAGAGAGGGGGGAAGGGGAGAGAGAGGGGGAAGGAGAGAGAGAGGGGGGAAGGGGAGAGGGGGAAGGGGAGAGGGGGAAGAGGAGAGAGAGGGGGAAGAGGAGAGAGAGGGGGAAGGGGAGAGAGAGGGAAGGGGAGAGGGGGGAAGGGGAGAGAGAGGGGGAATGGGGAGAGAGGGGGAATGGGGAATACCATATGCAGAATACTTCGTGCCGTTGTGTGGTACCATACCGACCTCGCACAGTTCTCACCTTCAACAATTCAGGCTCCCAGGAATCAAGAGTCAGTGAACGGACTTTGGAAAAATGGACACCTAGACTCCTGTGGGATACAAGGCAAACAAAGTTAGCTCTCACTCGCTCAGCGCTCACTCCCAGGGCCCAATCCTGGCGCTCATTCCCCGGGACCCTTGTTCCCAGGGCTCCTGGGTCACTGGGTGAATAACGACCCCACTCTCCGTGACCCTCCCCCCGCGCTGTCCATCAGTGTTCCTGAACCTCAGCCGCTCTCCCCCTCACCGCTATTCTGACTGACCATTGTAGAATTAAGAGAGTCTGGAACAAGGGGGCGTAACCTTCAAATTAGAGCCAGGCCGTTCAGGGGAAATCGGGAACTCTCTTCCCCTGAAAAGCTGTTGAGGCCGGTGGTGGGTCAATTGATCATTTCACAATTGAGATTGATCGACTTTTGTTGGTAAGGGTATTAAGGAATGCGTAACCAGGCAATGTTCCCTAAAATTGATTGTTTGCACCGTGTGACCCCTTTAAAGGGCCAGTCAGACGTCAACGCACGCTTGTACTTTGTCAGTTTATAAGCCGGCTCACCCTGGAGCACTGCATGATAACGCACAATTTAGATTAAGTTAGTTGGACTCCAAAGAAATCAGGACTGTCCAGTTAGTACAGTTTAAGAAGCTTCATAGAGTTGTGTAAGAATTATATCTAGATTGGAGATAACGTGTCTAGGCTTCAGCTGTTACTTTGGTAAGGGGGAATATTTATCACCCTGCAAAATTGTCTTATCTTCTCCGTTATCACAGCTCACATTTCAGGGAGAGTGTATGTGGCGCGACATTGCCACCCAGTGGTGTAGCGCCATTATCATCATCATTGGCAGTCCCACTGCGATATGTGTGCGCACTGGGTCCGTGGAGCAGAGCAGGTCTCCAGTCGTCCTGGTTCAACTATTGCTACTGGACTATACCTCGCTCTGTTGAGCCCGTGTGGTGGCTGGTGTGCAACGGCCACCCCACGTTAAAAAAATCCACCCACAGGCATCTTCCACCCTTCAACTGGAGTTCAGGACTGGAACATCGGGTCCTTCATTGAAACACCTGTGAACTCATCCTTTTTGTTGTGGAAACAAGTCATCCTCGTTCGAGGGACCGCCTATGATGATGATGATGAGTGTTCAGTGGCCGTCTAGCTCTAATAATAGGCCACCTCTGAGTAAGAGCTTTTGAAACCAACTAGCTATATGTGCACCTTCTCTAAAAACATGCAGGAATTACATAATTAACTGGCCGCCTTATTTCCAGCAGGATCCCATGCAGGTATCCACTGTTCCTTGATTCTGATTCCAAGGCTGCCTCCGTACCAGGCTATTCTCATAAAGATTTGGCCGGTGAAACCCTTTCTCAGCCTCCTGCCATCAGACTTTGGGTAGCGGGACAGAAAAGAGTCAGGGCCGGTCTCTTTGAACCCCGGTGCCAGAGCCGAGAGGCGTTTGACCAGCCGTACTGCGCAGTGCTGTAGACACCTCAAGTTGCTGGAGAAATACCACCGGAAATGTCTCCACAAGGTCCTACAAATCCCCTGGGAGGACAGACGCACCAACGTTAGCGTTCTCGACCAGGCCAATATCCCCAGCATCGAAGCACTGACCACACTCGACCAGCTCCGCTGGGCGGGCCACATTGTCTGCATGCCTGACACGAGACTCCCAAAGCAAGCGCTCTACTCGGAACTCCTTCACGGCAAATGAGCCAAAGGTGGGCAGAGGAAACATTACAAGGGACCACCCTCAAAGCCTCCCTGATAAAGTGCAACATCCCCACCGACACCTGGGAGTCCCTGGCCAAAGACCAGTCCGCCCTAAGTGGAGGAAGTGCATCCGGGAGGGCGCTGAGCACCTCGAGTCTCATCGCCGAGAGCGTGCAGAAACCAAGCACAGGCAGCGGAAGGAGCGTGCGGCAAACCAGTCCCACCCTCCCCTTCCCTCAACCACTGTCTGTCCCACCTGTGACAGGGACTGTGGTTCCCGTATTGGACTGTTCAGTCACCTGAGAACTCACTTTTAGAGTGGAAGCAAGTCTTCCTCGATTCCGAGGGACTGCCTCTGATGAGCGTGCAGTGACACGGTGAAGTGAGACCTGGCCAACAAAACCCGCGTTCAGTGCTCCGCGGGCGCTCCGCGTTGTCTGGGCTGGTGTCCCGCCGCGACCCCTCTCTGGCCCCGTTACCTGTGTATCCCGGAGCATTCGATGCATAGGGTGATGCCCAGGTTGATGCTGGCCCACTCCGGCAGTTGCTCGCTGCAGTCACAGCACTGAGCGTTCCCAGGGATGCTTTGCACCTGCTCCAGGCCCTTCTCCTTTCCCGGTCTAGCTTCGCCGGGGAAATCGAAGGCTCCTGTTGACAACGACGAAGTCCGTTCCAACTTCTGTAAAAGGCCGTCGAGCAGAACTTTAACATAGGCAGCTCACCGCTACAAAAAACAGCTCTTAAAAGCTGGAGTCCGCAACTTGGAGGGGTGCAAGGTGTGTGTGAGACCACACCTGGAGTACTGCGCGCAGTTTTGGTCTCTTTGAGGACGGACATACTTGCCTTAGAGGCAGTACAACAAACGTTCACTCGATTAATCCCCGGCATTGGGGGATCCTCCGATGAGGAGAGATTGAGTCGATTGGGCCTGTGTTGTCTGGAGTTTAGAAGAATGAGAGGTGATTTCATTGAAACATTTAAGATTCTGAGGGGAATTGACAGGGTAGATGCAGGGAGGATGTTTCCCCCGGGCTGGGGAGTCTAGAACCAGGGGTCACAGTCTCAGGATAAAGGGTCGGCCATTTAAGACTGAGATGAGGAGAAACTTCTTCACTCAGAGGGTGGTGAATCTTTGGAATTCTCTGCCCCAGAGGGCTGTGGAGGCTGAATCGTTGATCATTGCCGCAAATCCCTTGATTCACTTAATATTCAAGGCAGAGATCAATAGATCGACGGGAAAGTGGAATTGAGGTCGAAGATCAGCCGTGATCTTATTGAATGGCGGAGCAGGCTCGAGGGGCCGAATGGCTGACTCCTGCTCCTAATTCTTATGTTCTTATTAAAGGGCTACGATTAGCTTCAGTGCCCCTGGGTTAGAGAGGAGTGAAAATCAGCCAGGGCTCCTGTTCCCAATCACTGCCCAGTAATCCCTGTGGGAAAGTACAGTTGTGAGATGTCAAGCAAGCAACAATCTGCCTTGGCTGTGATACAACTTCATGATTGAATATCATGCCCGCAATCACTGTCTAGATATGTTAAGCAAGAACATTTGGCTGAGATATTGGACTGTACCCCAGTGAGAGTCAGTGTGTGTGGGACCCGTACCCCAGTGAGAGTCAGTGTGTGTGGGACCCATACCCCAGTGAGAGTCAGTGTGTGTGGGACCCGTACCCCAGTGAGAGTCAGTGTGTGTGGGACCCGTACCCCAGTGTGAGTCAGTGTGTGTGGGACGATTACCCCAGTGAGAGTCAGTGTGTGTGGGACTGTAACCCCAGTGAGAGTCAGTGTGTGGGACCCATACCCCAGTGAGAGTCAGTGTGTGTGGCACCCATACCCCAGTGAGAGTCAGTGTGTGTGGGACCCGGACCCCAGTGAGAGTCAGTGTGTGTGGTACTGTACCCCAGTGAGAGTCAGTGTGTGTGGTACCTGTACCCCAGTGAGAGTCAGTGTGTGTGGGACCCATACCCCAGTGAGAGTCAGTGTGTGTGGGACCCATACCCCAGTGAGAGTCAGTGTGTGTGGGACCTGTACCTCAGTGAGAGTCAGTGTGTGTGGGACTGTACCCCAGTGAGAGTCAGTGTGTGTGGGACCCATACCCCAGTGAGAGTCTGTGTGTGGGACCCATACCTCAGTGAGAGTCAGTGTGTGTGGGACTATACCCCAGTGAGAGTCAGTGTGTGTGGGACCTATACCTCAGTGAGAGTCAGTGTGTGTGGGACTGTACCCCAGTGAGAGTCAGTGTGTGTGGGACCCGTACCCCAGTGAGAGTCAGTGTGTGTGGGACCCGTACCCCAGTGAGAGTCAGTGTGTGTGGGACGATTACCCCAGTGAGAGTCAGTGTGTGTGGGACTGTAACCCCAGTGAGAGTCAGTGTGTGGGACCCATACCCAAGTGAGAGTCAGTGTGTGTGGGACCCGTACCCCAGTGAGAGTCGGTGTGTGTGGGACCCATACCCCAGTGAGAGTCAGTGTGTGTGGGACCTGTACCTCAGTGAGAGTCAGTGTGTGTGGGACTGTACCCCAGTGAGAGTCAGTGTGTGTGGGACCCATACCCCAGTGAGAGTCGGTGTGTGTGGGACCCATACCCCAGTGCGAGTCAGTGTGTGTGGGACCTGTACCTCAGTGAGAGTCAGTGTGTGTGGGACCCATACCCCAGTGAGAGTCAGTGTGTGTGGGACCTGTACCTCAGTGAGAGTCAGTGTGTGTGGGACTGTACCCCAGTGAGAGTCAGTGTGTGTGGGACTGTACCCCAGTGAGAGTCAGTGTGTGTGGGACTGTACCCCAGTGAGAGTCAGTGTGTGTGGGACCCATACCTCAGTGAGAGTCAGTGTGTGTGGGACTGTACCCCAGTGAGAGTCAGTGTGTGTGGGACCCGTACCCCAGTGAGAGTCAGTGTGTGTGGGACTGTACCCCAGTGAGAGTCAGTGTGTGTGGGACCCGTACCCCAGTGAGAGTCAGTGTGTGTGGGACCCGTACCCCAGTGAGAGTCAGTGTGTGTGGGACCCGTACCCCAGTGAGAGTCAGTGTGTGTGGGACCCGTACCCCAGTGAGAGTCAGTGTGTGTGGGACCCGTACCCCAGTGAGAGTCGGTGTGTGTGGGACCCGTACCCCAGTGAGAGTCAGTGTGTGTGGGACTGTACCCCAGTGAGAGTCAGTGTGTGTGGGACCCGTACCCCAGTGAGAGTCTGTGTGTGGGACCCGTACCCCAGTGAGGGTCAGTGTGTGTGGGACCGTACCCCAGTGAGAGTCAGTGTGTGTGGGACCCGTACCCCAGTGAGAGTCAGTGTGTGTGGGACTGTACCCCAGTGAGAATCAGTGTGTGTGGGACTGTACCCCAGTGAGAGTCAGTGTGTGTGGGACTGTACCCCAGTGAGAGTCAGTGGGTGGAGTGGGTTGAGTTGGAGGCTAAGACAATATGTTGGCCTTTGATGAGCGCGACAGTACCGAATAGTTGTCCTCTCGTCTCTCGTTGAAAGCCGTCGCGATGCTGGACTGTACGGCCAGGATCCAGGTTTGCTGGTGTTTCTCCGAGTCAGCCTGCAGCATGCAGCTCCTGCAGCAAACACAAGAAAGCGGTAAAAATAGGGAACCTGGTTCAAGGCTGCAGGCATCGAACGTTGCAGGTAAACAGCTTAATATTTCAAACCATCGAGTGCAATGTGTCAGTGCAGCATTAGGGAACATTTCTGCACAGGTACAGGGGGTTAGATACAGAGTAAAGCTCCCTCTACACTGTCCCATCAAACACTCCCAGGGCAGGTACAGGGGGTTAGATACAGAGTAAAGCTCCCTCTACATAGTCCCATCAAACACTCCCAGGGTAGGTACAGGGGGTTAGATACAGAGTAAAGCTCCCTCTACACAGTCCCATCAAACACTCCCAGGGCAGGTACAGGGGGTTAGATACAGAGTAAAGTTCCCTCTACACAGTCCCATCAAACACTCCCAGGGCAGGTACAGGGGGTTAGATACAGAGTAAAGTTCCCTCTACACTGTCCCATCAAACACTCCCAGTGCAGGTACAGGGGGTGAGATACAGAGTAAAGCTCCCTCTACACTGTCCCATCAAACACTCCCAGGGCAGACACAGGGGGTTAGACACAGAGTAAAGCTCCCTCGACACTGTCCCATCAAACACTCCCAGGGCAGGTACAGGGGGTTAGATACAGAGTAAAGTTCCCTCTACACTGTCCCATCAAACACTCCCAGTGCAGGTACAGGGGGTGAGATACAGAGTAAAGCTCCCTCTACACTGTCCCATCAAACACTCCCAGGGCAGACACAGGGGGTTAGACACAGAGTAAAGCTCCCTCGACACTGTCCCATCAAACACTCCCAGGGCAGGTACAGGGGGTTAGATACAGAGTAAAGTTCCCTCTACACTGTCCCATTAAACACTCCCAGGGCAGCTACAGGGGGTGAGATACAGAGTAAAGCTCCCTCTACACTATCCCATCAAACACTCCCAGAGCAGGTACAGCACGGGGTTAGATACAGAGTAAAGCTCCCTCTACACTGTCCCATCAAACACTCCCAGGGCAGGTACAGGGGTTTAGATACAGAGTAAAGCTCCCTCTACCCTGTCCCATCAAACACTCCCAGGGCAGATACAGGGGGTTAGATACAGAGTAAAGCTCCCTCTACACTGTCCCATTAAACATAGAAACATAGAAACATAGAAAATAGGTGCAGGAGTAGGCCATTCGGCCCTTCGAGCCTGCACCGCCATTCAATGAGTTCATGGCTGAACATGCAACTTCAGTACCCCATTCCTGCTTTCTCACCATACCCCTTGATTCCCCTAGTAGTAAGGACTTCATCTAACTCCTTTTTGAATATATTTAGTGAATTGGCCTCAACAACTTTCTGTGGTAGAGAATTCCACAGGTTCACCACTCTCTGGGTGAAGAAATTCCTCCTCATCTCGGTCCTAAATGGCTTCCCCCTTATCCTTAGACTGTGACCCCTGGTTCTGGACTTCCCCAACATTGGGAACATTCTTCCTGCATCTAACCTGTCTAACCCCGTCAGAATTTTAAACGTTTCTATGCGGTCCCCTCTCATTCTTCTGAACTCCAGTGAATACAAGCCCAGTTGATCCAGTCTTTCTTGATAGGTCAGTCCCGCCATCCCGGGAATCAGTCTGGTGAACCTTCGCTGCACTCCCTCAATAGCAAGAATGTCCTTCCTCAGGTTAGGAGACCAAAACTGTACACAATACTCCAGGTGTGGCCTCACCAAGGCCCTGTACAATTGTAGCAACACCTCCCTGCCCTTGTACTCAAATCCCCTCGCTATGAAGGCCAACATGCCATTTGCTTTCTTAACCGCCTGCTGTACCTGCATGCCAACCTTCAATGACTGATGTACCATGACACCCAGGTCTCTTTGCACCTGCCCTTTTCCTAATCTGTCACCATTCAGATAATAGTCTGTCTCTCTGTTTTTACCACCAAAGTGGATAACCTCACATTTATCCACATTATACTTCATCTGCCATGCATTTGCCCACTCACCTAACCTATCCAAGTCGCTCTGCAGCCTCATAGAATCCTCCTTGCAGCTCACACTGCCACCCAACTTAGTGTCATCCGCAAATTTGGAGATACTACATTTAATCCCCTCGTCTAAATCATTAATGTACAGTGTAAACAGCTGGGGCCCCAGCACAGAACCTTGCGGTACCCCACTAGTCACTGCCTGCCATTCTGAAAAGTCCCCATTTACTCCTACTCTTTGCTTCCTGTCTGACAACCAGTTCTCAATCCATGTCAGCACACTACCCCCAATCCCATGTGCTTTAACTTTGCACATTAATCTCTTGTGTGGGACCTTGTCGAAAGCCTTCTGAAAGTCCAAATATACCACATCAACTGGTTCTCCCTTGTCCACTCTACTGGAAACATCCTCAAAAAATTCCAGAAGATTTGTCAAGCATGATTTCCCTTTCACAAATCCATGCTGACTTGGACCTATCATATTACCTCTTTCCAAATGCACTGCGATGACATCCTTAATAATTGATTCCATCATTTTACCCACTACCGATGTCAGGCTGACCGGTCTGTAATTCCCTGTTTTCTCTCTCCCTCCTTTTTTAAAAAGTGGGGTTACATTGGCTACCCTCCACTCCATAGGAACTGATCCAGAGTCAATGGAATGTTGGAAAATGACTGTCAATGCATCCACTATTTCCAAGGCCACCTCCTTAAGTACTCTGGGATGCAGTCCATCAGGCCCTGGGGATTTATTGGCCTTCAATCCCATCAATTTCCTCAACACAATTTCCCGACTAATAAGGATTTCCCTCAGTTCCTCCTCCTTACTAGACCCTCCGACCCCTTTTATATCTGGAAGGTTGTTTGTGTCCTCCTCAGTGAATACCGAACCAAAGTACTTGTTCAATTGCTCCGCCATTTCTTTGTTCCCCATTATGACTTCCCCTGATTCTGACTGCAGGGGACCTACGTTTGTCTTTACTAACCTTTTTCTCTTTACATATCTATAGAAACTTTTGCAATCCGTCTTAATGTTCCCTGCAAGCTTCTTCTCGTACTCCATTTTCCCTGCCCTAATCAAACCCTTTGTCCTCCTCTGCTGAGTTCTAAATTTCTCCCAGTCCCCGGGTTCTCTGCTATTTCTGGCCAATTTGTATGCCACTTCCTTGGCTTTAATGCTATCCCTAATTTCCCTTGATAGCCACGGTTGAGCCACCTTCCCTTTTTTATTTTTACGACAGACAGGAATGTACAATTGTTGTAGTTCATCCATGCGGTCTCTAAATGTCTGCCATTGCCCATCCACAGTCAACCCCTTCAGTATCATTCGCCAATCTATCCTAGCCAATTCACGCCTCATACCTTCAAAGTTACCCTTCTTTAAGTTCTGGACCATGGTCTCTGAATTAACTGTTTCATTCTCCATCCTAATGCAGAATTCCACCATATTATGGTCACTCTTCCCCAAGGGGCCTCGCACAACGAGATTGCTAATTAATCCTCTCTCATTACACAACACCCAGTCTAAGATGGCCTCCCCCCTAGTTGGTTCCTCGACATATTGGTCTAAAAAAGCATCCCTTATGCACTCCAGGAAATCCTCCTCTACCGTATTGCTTCCAGTTTGGTTAACCCAATCTATGTGCATATTAAAGTCACCCATTATAACTGCTGCACCTTTATTGCACACACCCCTAATTTCATGTTTGATGCCCTCCCCAACATCACTACTACTGTTTGGAGGTCTGTACGCAACTCCCACTAACGTTTTTTGCCCTTTGGTATTCTGCAGCTCTACCCATATAGATTCCACATCATCCAAGCTAATGTCCTTCCAAACTATTGCCTTAATTTGCTCCTTAACCAGCAATGCTACCGCACCTCCTTTTCCTTTTATTCTATCTTTCCTGAATGTTGAATACCCCTGGATGTTGAGTTCCCAGCCCTGATCATCCTGGAGCCACGTCTCCGTAATCCCAATCACATCATATTTGTTAACATCTATTTGCACAGTTAATTCATCCACTTTATTGCGGATACTCCTTGCATTAAGACACAAAGCCTTCAGGCTTGTTCTTTTAACACCCTTTGTCCTTTTAGAATTTTGCTGTACAGTGGCCCTTTTTGTTCTTTGCCTTGGGTTTCTCTGCCCTCCACTTTTCCTCATCTCCTTTCTGTCTTTTGCTCACAGGGCAGGTACAGGGGGTGAGATACAGAGTAAAGCTCCCTCTACACTATCCCATCAAACACTCCCAGGGCAGGGTCAGCACGGGGTTAGATACAGAGTAAAGCTCCCTCTACACTGTCCCATCAAACACTCCCAGGGCAGGTACAGGGGGTTAGACACAGAGTCAAGCTCCCTCTGCACTGTCCCATCAAACACTCCCAGGGCAGTTACAGGGGGCTAGATACAGAGCAAAGCTACCTCTACACTGTCCCCATCAAACACTCCCAGGGCAGGTACAGCACGGGGTTAGATACAGAGTAAAGCTCCCTCTACACTGTCCCATCAAACACTCCCAGGGCAGGTGCAGAACGGGTTTAGATACAGAGTAAAGCTCCCTCTACACTGTCCCATCAAACACTCCCAGGGCAGGTACAGCACGGGGTTAGATACAGAGTAAAGCTCCCTCTACAACTGTCCCATCAAACACTCCCAGGGCAGGTACAGCACGGGGTTAGATACAGAGTAAAGCTCCCTCTACACTGTCCCATCAAACACTCCCAGGTACCAGGTACAGGGGGTTAGATACAGAGTAAAGCTCCCTCTACACTGTCCCATCAAACACTCCCAGGGCCGGTACAGCACGGGGTTAGATACAGAGTCAAGCTCCCTCTACACTGTCCCATCAAACACTCCCAGGGCAGGTACAGCATGGGTTAGATACAGAGTAAAGCTCCCTCTACATTGTCCCATCAAACACTCCCAGGGCAGGTACAGCACGGGGTTAGATACAGAGTAAAGCTCCCTCTATACTGTCCCATCAAAAACTCCCAGGGCAGGTACAGAGGGTTAGAAACAGAGTAAAGCTATCTCTACACTGTCCCATCAAACACTCCCAGGGCAGGTACAGCACGGGGTTAGATACAGAGTAAAGCTCCCTCTACAACTGTCCCATCAAACACTCCCAGGGCAGGTACAGCACGGGGTTAGATACAGAGTAAAGCTCCCTCTACACTGTCTAATCAAACACTCCCAGGGCAGTTACAGGGGGCTAGATACAGAGTAAAGATCCCTCTACACTGTCCCATCAAACACTCCCAGGGCAGGTACAGCACGGGGTTAGATACAGAGTAAAGCTCCCTCTACCCTGTCCCATCAAACACTCCCAGGGCAGGTACAGCACAGGGTTAGATACAGAGTAAAGCTCCCTCTACACTGTCCCATCAAACACTCCCAGGGCAGGTACAGCACGGGGTTAGATACAGAGTAAAGCTCCCTCTACAACTGTCCCATCAAACACTCCCAGGGCAGGTACAGCACGGGGTTAGATACAGAGTAAAGCTCCCTCTACACTGTCCCATCAAACACTCCCAGGGCAGGTACAGCACGGGGTTAGATACAGAGTCAAGCTCCCTCTACATTGTCCTCTCAAACACTCCCAGGGCAGGTACAGAATTTGTTCGATACAGAGTAAAGCTCCCTCTACACTGACCCCATCAAATACTCCCAGGGCAGGTACAGCACGGGGTTAGACACAGAGTAAAGCTCCCTCTATACTGTCCCATCAAAGACTCCCAGGGCAGGTACAGCATGTGTTAGATACAGAGCAAAGTTCCCTTTACACTGTCCCATCAAACACTCCCAGTGCAGGTACAGCCATGTTAGATACAGAGTAAAGCTCCCTCGACACTGTCCCATCAAACACTCCCAGGGCAGGTACAGGGGGTTAGATACAGAGTAAAGCTCCCTCTACACAGTCCCATCAAACACTCCCAGGGTAGGTACAGAACGGTGTTAGATACAGAGTAAAGCTCCCTCTACACTGTCCCATTAAACACTCCCAGGGCAGGTACAGGGGGTTAGATACAGAGTAAAGCTCCCTCTACACTGTCCCATCAAACATTCCCAGGGCAGGTACAGGGGGTTAGATACAGAGTAAAGCTCCCTCTACCCTGTCTCATCAAACACTCCCAGGGTAGGAACTGGGGGTTAGATGCAGAGTAAAGCTCCCTCTACACTGTCCCATCAAACACTCCCAGGGCAGGTACAGCACGGGGTTAGATACAGAGTAAAGCTCCCTCTACAACTGTCCCATCAAACATTCACAGGGCAGGTACAGCACGGGGTTAGATACAGAGTAAAGCTCCCTCTACACTGTCCCATCAAACACTCCCAGGGCAGGTACAGGGGGTTAGATACAGAGTAAAGCTCCCTCGACACTGTCCCATCAAACACTCCCAGTGCAGGTACAGGGGGTTAGATACAGAGTAAAGCTCCCTCTACACTGTCCCATCAAACACTCCCAGGGCAGGCACAGGGGGATAGACACAGAGTAAAGCTCCCTCTACACTTTCCCTTCAAACACTCCCAGGGCAGGATCAGGGGGTTAGATCCAGAGTAAAGCTCCCTCTACACTGTCCCATCAAACACTCCCAGGGCAGGTACAGCACGGGGTTAGATACAGAGTAAAGCTCCCTCTACACTGTCCCATCAAACACTCCCAGGGCAGGTACAGCACGCGGTTAGATACAGAGTAAAGCTCCCTCTACACAGTCCCATCAAACACTCCACGGGTAGGTACAGGGGATTAAATACAGAGTAAAGCTCCCTCTACACTATCCCATCAAACACTCCCAGGGCAGGTACAGGGGGTTAGATACAGAGTAAAGCTCCCTCTACACTGTCCCATCAAACACTCCCAGGGCAGGTACAGGGGGTTAGATACAGAGTAAAGCTCCCTCGACACTGTCCCATCAAACACTCCCAGTGCAGGTACAGGGGGTTAGATACAGAGTAAAGCTCCCTCTACACTGTCCCATCAAACACTCCCAGGGCAGGCACAGGGGGATAGACACAGAGTAAAGCTCCCTCTACACTTTCCCTTCAAACACTCCCAGGGCAGGATCAGGGGGTTAGATCCAGAGTAAAGCTCCCTCTACACTGTCCCATCAAACACTCCCAGGGCAGGTACAGCACGGGGTTAGATACAGAGTAAAGCTCCCTCTACACTGTCCCATCAAACACTCCCAGGGCAGGTACAGCACGCGGTTAGATACAGAGTAAAGCTCCCTCTACACAGTCCCATCAAACACTCCACGGGTAGGTACAGGGGATTAAATACAGAGTAAAGCTCCCTCTACACTATCCCATCAAACACTCCCAGGGCAGGTACAGGGGGTTAGATACAGAGTAAAGCTCCCTCTACACTATCCCATCAAACACTCCCAGGACAGGTACAGCACGGGGTTAGATACAGAGTAAAGCTCCCTCGACACTGTCCCATCAAACACTCCCAGGGTTGGAACTGGGGGTTAGATACAGAGTAAAGCTCCCTCTACACTGTCCCATCAAACACTCCCAGGGCAGTTACAGGGGGCTAGATACAGAGTAAAGCTCCCTCTACACTGTCCCATCAAACACTCACAGAGCAGGTACAGGGGGTTAGATACAGAGTAAAGCTCCCTTTCCACTGTCCCATCAAACACTCCCAGGGCAGGTACAGCACGGGGTTAGATACAGAGTAAAGCTCCCTCTACACTGTCCCATCAAACACTCCCAGGGCAGGTGCAGCACGGGATTAGATACAGAGTAAAGCTCCCTCTACACTGTCCCATCAAACACTCCCAGGGCAGGTACAGGGGGTTAGATACAGAGTAAAGCTCCCTCTACACTGTCCCATCAAACACTCCCAGTGCAGGTACAGGGGGTTAGATACAGAGTAAAGATCCCTCTACACTGTCCTATCAAACACTCCCAGGGCAGGAACAGGGGGTTAGACACAGAGTAAAGCTCCCTCTGCAATGTCGCATCAAACACTCCCAGGGCAGGTACAGGGGGTTAGATACAGAGTCAAGCTCCCTCTGCACTGTCGCATCAAACACTCCCAGGGCAGGTACAGGGGGTTAGATACAGAGTAAAGCTCCCTCTACACTGTCCCATCAAACACTCCCAGGGCAGGTACAGCACGGGGTTAGATACAGAGTAAAGCTCCCTCTACACTGTCCCATCAAACACTCCCAGGGCAGGTACAGGGGGTTAGATACAGAGTAAAGCTCCCTCTACACTGTCCCATCAAACACTCCCAGTGCAGGTACAGCACGGGGTTAGATACAGAGTAAAGCTCCCTCTACACTGTCCCATCAAACACTCCCAGTGCAGGTACAGCACGGGGTTAGATACAAAGTAAAGCTCTCTCTACACTGTCCCATCAAACACTCCCAGGGCAGGTACAGTACGGGGTTAGATACATAAGGACGTTAGAATTAGGAGCAGGAGTCGGCCATTCGGCCCCTCGAACCTGTTCCGCTATTCAATGAGATCATGGCTGATCTGCGACCTCAACACTTTCCTGCAATATCCCCATATCCCTGGATTCCCTGAATATCCAAAAATCTATCGATCGCTGTGTTAAATATACTCAGCGACTGAGCCTCCAGAGCTGCCAGGGGTCGAAAATTGCAAAGTTTTCACCACCCTCTGAGTGAAGAAATTCCTCCTCATCTCAGTTGCAAATGGCCGACCCCTTATCCTGAGACTGTGACCCCTGGTTCTCGACTCCCCAGCCCGGGGGAAACATCCTCCCTGCATCTACCCTGTCAAGCCCTGTAAGAATTTTGTAAATTTCAATGAGATCACCTCTCATTCTTCTAAACTCCAGAGAATATAGGCCCAGTCTGCTCAATCTCTCCTCATTGGACAATCCCCCCATCCCAGGAATCAGTCTGGTGAACCTTTGTTGCACTGTGGCAAGTATATCGTTCCTGAAAGGGTGCTGAAAAGATTTACGAGAATGGTTCCAGGGATGAGGGACTTTTGTGACATGGACAGACTGGAGAAGCCGGGGTTGTTCTCCTTGGAGCAGAGAAGGTTGAGAGGAGATTTGATCGAGGTGTTCAAAATCATGAGGGGTCTGGACAGATTAAATCGAGAGAAACTGTTCCCATTGGTGGAAGGGTCGGGAACCAGAGGGACACAGATTTAAAACGATTGGCAGAAGAACCAAAGGCGACACAAGGAAAAACCTATTTACGCAGCGAGTGGTTAGGATCTGGAATGCGCTGCCTGAGAGGGTGGTGGAGGCAGACTCAATCGTGGCTTTCAAAAGGGAGTTGGATAAGTACCTGAAGGAAAAGAATTAGCAGGGCTCCGGGGAAAGGGTGGGGGAGTGGGACTGGCTGAAGTGCTCTTGCAGAGAGCCGGCACGGGCTCGAGGGGCCGAGTGGCCTCCTGTGCTGTAAGCATTCTCCGCTATGATCCACTGCCGTACCCAACGTTCTGGTGGATAGTCACTGAGCAGAGTGTCAGATGGTGTCTGGTTTCTCAACGCTTACTTAGTTATACTGTGACAGGAAGCAGCAGCTCTCTTTCACCATCAGTCCCTTCCTGTTTCATGCTGAAAGGAACTGTTTCTGACTGTTTGTACACAACAAGGGACTGATTTTGGAAGATTCGGTGTCATCATCATCATAGGCAGTCCCTCGGAGTCGAGGAAGACTTGTTTCCACTCTACAAGGTAGTCCTTAGGTGACTGAACAGTCCAATACGAGAGCCACAGTCCCTGTCACAGGTGGGACAGACAGTGGTTGAGGGAAGGGGAGGGTGGGACTGGTTTGCTGCACGCTCCTTCCGCTGCCTGCACTTGGTTTCTGCACGCTCTCGGTGATGAGACTCGAAGTGCTCAGCGCCCTCCCGGATGCACTTCCTCCACTTAGGGCGGTCTTTGGCCAGGGACTCCCAGGTGTCGGTGGGGATGTTGCACTTTATCAGGGAGACTTTGAGGGTGTCCCTGTAACGTTTCCTCTGCCCACCTTTGGCTCGTTTGCCGTGAAGGAGTTCCGAGTAGAGCGCTTGCTTTGGGAGTCTCGTGTCTGGCATGCGAACAATGTGGCCTGCCCAGCGGAGCTGGTCGAGTGTGGTCAGTGCTTCGATGCTGGGGATGTTGGTCTGGTCGAGGACGCTAACGTTGGTGCGTCATGTTGAATGGAACTGTTTCTGACTGTTTGTACACAACAAGGGTCCGATTTTGGAAGATTCGGGGTAGGTAGGTGGGGGTGTGGTTATCTTAAACTATTCTTGAGCGACTCGAGAAGCTGGGGTTGTTCTCCTTAGAGCAGAGATGGTTAAGGGGAAATTTAATAGAGGTGTTCAAAATTATGAGGGGTTTTAATAGAGCAAATAAGGAGAAAGTGTTTCATTCGCAGGAAGGTTTATAAACAGAGGGACACAGATTTAAGATAATTTCCCGAAGAACCAAAGGGGGAGATGAGGAGAATGTTTTTACGCAGCGAGTTGTTGTGATCGGGAACGCGCTGCCTGAAAGGGCGGTGGGAGCAGATTCAATAGTAATTTTCAAACCGGGAATTGGATAAAAAGAAACAAAGACTTGCATTTATATAGCGCCTTTCACGACCACTGGACGTCACAAAGCGCTTTACACCCAATGAAGTACTTTTGGAGTGTAGTCACTGTTGTAATGTAGAAAACGTGGCTGCCAATTTGCGCACAGCAAGCTCCCAATGTGATAATGACCCAGATCATCTATTTTTGTTATACTGATTGAGGGATAAATATTGGCCCCAGGACACCGGGGAGCACTCCCCTGCTCTTCTTCGAAATAGTGCCATGGGATCTTTTACATCCACCTGAGAGCAGACAGGGCCTCGGTTTTAACATCTCATCCGAAAGGCGGCACCTCTGACAGCGCCCCCTCAGTATTGCCCCTCCGACAGTGCGGCGCTCCCTCAGCACTACCCCTCCGACAGTGCGGCGCTCCCTCAGTACTGCCCCTCCGACAGTGCGGCGCTCCCTCAGTACTGTCCCTCCGACAGTGCGGCGCTCCCTCAGTACTGCCCCTCCGACAGTGCGGCGCTCCCTTAGTACTGCCCCTCCGACAGTGCGGCGCTCCCTCAGTACTGCCCCTCCGACAGTGCGGCGCTCCCTCAGTACTGCCTCTCCGACAGTGCGGCGCTCCCTCCGTACTGCCCCTCCCACAGTACGGCGCTCCCTCAGTACTGTCCCTCCGACAGTGCGGCGCTCCCTCAGTACTGCCCCTCCGACAGTGCGGCGCTCCCTCAGTACTGCCCCTCCGACAGTGCGGCGCTCCCTCAGTACTGTCCCTCCCACAGTACGGCGCTCCCTCAGTACTGCCCCTCCGACAGTGCGGCGCTCCCTCAGTACTGCCCCTCCGACAGTGCGGCGCTCCCTCAGTACTGCCTCTCCGACAGTGCGGGGCTCCCTCAGTACCGCCCTTCCGACAGTGCGACGCTCCCTCAGTACTGCCTCTCCGACAGTGCGGGGCTCCCTCAGTACCGCCCTTCCGACAGTGCGACGCTCCCTCAGTACTGCACTGGAGTGTCGGCCTAGTATTGCAATTGTTTATCCTCCACACATAAGGATAGGACCGTTAAAGACAGAAATATAAGAGGATCATATAAACCTTTGAAAATGTCAAAATTGTCAGGGCTACAGGGAAAGAGTGGGTGTGAGGGTAGTGGGATTAAGTGGATAGCTCTGTCAAAGAGTTGGTTCGGGCACAATGGACTGCAATTTTATTGGAAATCTGGAACTCTCTTTCCCCAAAAATGCTGCGGATGCAAAATTGGAGCTTTCAAGGCTGAGATTGCTCAAGTTGTGTTGGATATCGAGGGATATGGAGCCACGGTGGAGTTCAGGTGCGGTTATAAGAACATAAGAAATAGGAACAGGAGTCGGCCGTTCGGCCCCTCGAGCCTGCTCCGCCATTTAATCCGATCATGGACTTCGGTCCACTTCCCTGTCCGCCCCCCATAACCCTTTATCCCCTTATTGGTTAAGAAACTGTCTATCTCTGTCTTAAATTTATTCAATGTCCCAGCTTCCACAGCTCTCTGAGACAGCGATCTAATTGAACGGGGAAGCAGGCATGAGAGGCAGAATGGCCATATTCCTGTAGATAACACAGAGTCACGCACTGCCACCAAACACTTAAAATAAAATAAAAGCATTATTTTCTTTAGTTTTACTGCGGAACAATTTTGTTTTTATGGCGCTCCTCGGGACATTTTAGTATGTTAAAGGCGCTGTCTAAATGTATAAATGTGCTTGGCTGAAAACAAACCTGACCATGGGAGGGTTGTGGGCAATGGTTTCAGCTTGACATCTGGTGGCAATCCGCGTGTCAGTACTGTTTGACTTGCATCATGTGTAGCACAAATCTGATGGGGAGTCATGGGATAAATCTCTATCCCACTTGTGATGTTGAACATGACTCATTTGTGACTTAGTTACATTTGTTTAACCCATGCTATATCCGCTGTCACCCTGGAATCTTCAGTTATCCCCCCTCCATGCGAATATCCTTATTAGAAGAACATAAGCAATAGGAGCAGGAAATAGCCTCTTCGAGCCTGCTCCACCATTTCATACGATCATGGCTGATCCGATCATGGACTCAGCTCCACCTCCCTGCACGCTCCCCATAACCCCTTAATCCCTCATCGGTTAAGAAACTATCTATCTCTGTTCAATGTCCCGGCTTCCACAACTCTCTGAGGCAGCGAATTCTACAGATTCACAACCCTCTGAGAGAAGAAATTCCTCCTCATCTCAGTTTTCAATGGGCGGCTCCTTATTCTAAGATTATGCCCTCTAGTTCAAGTCTCCCCCATCAGTGGAAACTTCATAACCATAATGGGGCTTGACAGGGTAGATGCAGGGAGGATGTTTCCCCCGAGCTGGGGAGTCTAGAACCAGGGGTCACAGTCTCAGGATAAGGGCTCGGCCATTTAGGACTGAGCTGAGGAGGAATTTCTTCACTCAGAGGGTGGTGAATCTTTGGGATTCTCTGCCCCAGAGGGCTGTGGAGACTCACTTGTTGAGTATATTTAGGGCTGAGATCGATAGATTTTTGGACTCTCGGGGAATAGAGGGATCGGGCGGGAAAGTGGAGTTGAGGTCGAAGATCAGCCATGATCGTATTGAATGGCGGAGCAGGCTCGAGGAGCCGAATGGCCTGCTCCTGCTCCTATTTATCTTACGTTCTAATTCTGAAAATAGGAAATGAGGGACTGGGTATCATCCTGTGCACGGCATCAAAAAGGCATCAACATCCCTGGCCCCGGTGTGACTGAGAAGCGCGCGCCCCGCCTGCCCAGTGTCCTGAGCCGTGCATTGGCTGTGAAGGCAGATTCACACTCACTTCGAGGGGGATACTACTTCAAAGCAGAAGCGTCTCTCGTTGTCTGCACCGGTCTTAACTGTACACAGGCGAAGATCTTCCACCACCACTGTCAGATTGTCCTGCAACAGAATCACAGAATCACAGAACGGTTACAACACAGGAGACCATTGGGCCCGTCGAGCCTGTGCCGGCTCTCTACAAGAGCATCTCAGCCAGTCCCATTCACCCCGCCCTTTCCCCGTAGCCCTGAACAATCTTTTCCTTCAGCTACTTATCCAACTCCCTTTTGAAAGCCATGATTGAGTCTGCCTCCACCACCCTCTCAGGCAGCGCATTCCAGATCATAACCACTCATAAATAAGCTTTTCCCTCGTGTCGCCTTTGGTTCTTCTGCCAATCGCCTTAAATCTGTGTCCCTCTGGTTCTCAACCCTTCCACTAATGGGAACAGTTTCTCTCAATCTACTCTGTCTAATCCCCTCATGATTTTGAACTCAGATCAAACCTCCTCTCAACCTTCTCTGCTCTAAGGAGAACAACTCCAGCTTCTCCAGTCTCTCCACATCACTGAAATCCCTCATCCCTGGAACCATTCTCGTAAATCTTTTTTCTGTACCCTCTCTAAAGCCTTCACATCCTTCTTATAATAATGAATTGAAAATATAGCTTCATTCAACTAATTATCAGTTTCAAGAACCACACACAATTTCAAACCTCTTTCTATTCACCGTGGAATCCGAATGGATTCATTCATAGAATGACCTTGAATCTATAGCACAGAAATGGGCCATTCGGCCTAACTGGTCTGTGCCAGTGTTTATAGCCCACACACACCTCCTCCCACTTTAGATGCCAGCCGTGGCTCAGTAGGCAGCACCCTCTCCCCTGCGTCAGAAGGTTGTGGGTTCAAGCCACACTCTAGAGACTTGAGCACAAACATCTAGGCTGATGCTCGCCAGTGCAGTACTGAGGGAGTGTTGCCTTGTCTTCCTGACATGATGTTAAACCAATGCCCCGCCTGCCTACCGTCTCGGCTGGATGTAAGAGATCCCACGGCCACTGTTCGAAGAAGAGTGGCGTTCTCTCTGGTGTCCTGGGCCAGTATTTATCCCTTGTAAGTGGCGGAAAACCGATACCCGAACTGTATTGTAGGGCTTATCAGTATTATGAGGGATCATAAGTAGCCAACAATGCATTGACCCTTAGCACAGATTGATAGAAAATGAAAACATACACACAGTACTGAATAACACACCCACCGAGGGCAGTGGAGAGTCAATAGTCTAGAAAGATAGCAAACCCTGGGAAGCAAGGTCAATTCACATGTCATGAGGAACTGAGGCAAAGTGGACAATGCTCAATAACACATTGCGGGTGGGTGACACGTGATGGGAGATGGACAGGCGGGGGCGAGCCACTCGGAGCCAGTCTGAGCAGTCGGCCAATCGGTGGCTTTGTAGGAAGGTCGCACACCTCGAAAAATGTATAACTGTAATTGTAAAACCTCTGATCGGGGAAGAGTCCGTCGGAACCTTCCCGAGCATGCTTGAATAAAAACCCGTTAACCAAGGTTTAGCCTGAGTGATTCTGTGGTCGCTATACGGGCAGGGATATGGGCTGGTGTCGATTCCTTATATCAGGGAGTCCACCTCGAGGAAGAGAAGTCTTCCTTTTACCCCAACATCCCTCAACTGACGTTAACCTGGTCATTGTCACATTGCTGTTTGTGGGAGCTTGCTGTGTGTAAATTGGCTGCTGCGTTGCTTACGTTACAGCAGTGCCTGTCGGAAGCACTTCATTGGCTGTGAAGCGCTTTGGGACGTCCTGAGGTGGTGCTGTAGGAATTGTCGTCCTTTCTTTGTGCACTGTTGCTCTAGTGCTGGAGCACCTTGGAGCTGGTTTCACCCGCGTCCTTTTAACTGAGGAGTGAGTGGGTGGGGACGGAAGTAAGAATCTCCATACTCACAAACTCGCAAGCAATCAGGCGCGCTCACCTTCAGCTTCTTCTGATACACCAGCTGATTGTTTTGAATAGAAAACCATCGCCTGTGGGGACAGAGCAGAGGCAGGATGAGAATAAACCAGCACTGGTGCACAACCGAGCAAGCAGTGACATGACTCAGAAAAGTCAAACCCGGAGATCACTGCGGCCAAAACTAAATGTCAGCAAAGCCAACTCGTTCACTGTGCAGGACCACATCTTTCGCCCACTGCCCACTGTTTGCAACGAGAAATACCACTAACGATGTCTCCGCAAGATCCTGCAAATCCCCTGGGAGGACAGACGCATCAACATTAGCGTCCTCGTCCAGGCCAACATCCCCAGCATCGTTCGCACGCCAGGCACGAGACTCCCCAAACAAGCGCTCTACTCGGAACTCCTACACGGCAAGCGAGCCAAAGGTGGACAGAGGAAACATTACAAGGACACCCTCAAAGTCTCCCTGATAAAGTGCAACATCCCCACCGACACCTGGGAGTCCCTGGTCAAAGACCAGTCCGCCCTAAGTGGAGGACGTGCATCCGGGAGGGCGCTGAGCACCTCGAGTCTCATTGCCGAGAGCATGCAGAAACCAAGCGCAGGCAGCGGAAGGAGCGTGCGGCAAACCAGTCCCACCCTCCCCTTCCCTCAACCACTGTCTGTCCCACCTGTGACAGGGACTGTGGTTCTCGTATTGGACTGTTCAGCCACCTAAGAACTCATGTTAAGAGTGGAAGCAAGTCTTCCTCGATTCCAAGGGACTGCCAGTGATGATGATTTCTACCTCACCAACCAATAGACACAGAACCAGTTATGTTAAACGTGTATGGAACCTTGGTTGGACCACACGGAGTGCTGCGTACAGTTTGGGTGGCCATGTTGTAAAGGGGATGTAGAGGTGCCGGAGGGAGTGCACCGAGAGTTACAGGGATGATAGCGGAGATATGAGGGTACACCTATCAGAGGGGACGGACTGGCTGGGCCTCCTTTCTCAAGGGGAGAGGGCTGAGGGGTGGCCTGGTGAAGGTCTTTAAAATTATGAAAGACTTTGATAGATTGGATAGAGGCCATTGATATAAGATAGCCGCCAAGAAATCCAGTCGGGAATTCAGGAGAAACGTCTTTACCCAGAGAGCGGTAAGAATGTGGAACTCGCTGCCACAGGGAGGGGTTGAGGGAAATAGTATCGATGCATTTAAGGGGAGGCTGGACAAGTATATGGGGGAGAAGGGAATAGAGGGTTATGCTGATAGATTTAGATGGGGAAA
The DNA here is from genome assembly GCF_044704955.1 of Pristiophorus japonicus. Lineage (NCBI taxonomy): Eukaryota > Metazoa > Chordata > Chondrichthyes > Pristiophoridae > Pristiophorus > Pristiophorus japonicus. Next base: position 95,338,971 of record NC_091996.1, read on the forward strand.
GACGGGAGGAGGCTTGAGTGGGGCATAAATGCTGGCATGGACTGGTTGGGCCGAACGGCCTGTTTCTGTGCCGTATATCCTGGATAATCCCTTCCAGTGATGATCCTCAGTCTGCCCCTTGTTACTGACCCTCAGTCTCTGCCTCCCGGTACAGCCATTACAAACCTGACTTACACTCCCAGTAAGGCCAGCAGAAACCTGACCTATCCTCCCAGCACAGCCAGCACACACCCTGTGGGAGAAAGCTTGAACATTTAGTAAAAGCATCGCATTTTGCTCGAGACCCAAGCTCAGGTTTCAGACCAATACTAAATCTGAGAAGAGTAAAAGAGAGGATGATGTAAGTCGTGGGTCGGGGGGGGGGGGGTTCAGTGACTGTGGAAATGTATTTTTATCTAAGCTGATACCATACGGTATGTGTGTGCCCTTTGCAATATATATATATCAACATGGAGTTCTGGTCCTTCCAGAACTTTCTGCATAAAATCAGTCAGCTTGCATAAACAGCTAAACCTGGTTTGAGATGGCTGATGGCCATCAGACAGCTAGGAGACAAGTCATGCTAAGACAAGTACCCCCCCATGGTGCTCTCCTATTGTCTACACGACAAGAGTTCCATGTCACCCCACCCTTTTCTTTGTACTCAAACCACCAGCCATTATCTCTTGTAGAGACCTCATTCATTTGATGCAAACAGATAAACTGACTAGGAAACTGAACAATCCTGACACAATGCAAGACAGGTAATAGCTCATTGCCACACTCTCATAGAGTAATGGCCGGCTGGCCAACTAATAACCCTGACAAAAGGAAATATCTGTAAACCATGTCAGGACAAGGATGTAGTAATTAACTCTTTACCTGTATTCACTGACTGCGAGACAGAGCCAATACACAGGGAGAGGCCATAACTTGGGTTTTACTGTATAAATATCTTGTGAAACTGTACCATTTTGGAGGTGTTCACTTAGCCATTGACTGAGTGTAACCTGCCCCTTGCTAGCAAGTAAATTAAAGAAACTTCTACCGGAGCTGTAAGTGTCGGAGTCATTCTTTTCGGAGGTCGAGATTTCGACAGTTACTTCTTGGAGGTTCCACCGAGATTGCATACTCTCTGTCATGTGAGTAAAACAGATACAGGCATAGTGCCTCTCCAGTGAAAGGCTTCAGTGGCCAAACAAGGTGAGCCTTTTGCTCACAAGAAGGTTTCTTCACTGTTGAATCGCATATGTAATCTGTTGTCCACAGGGGAGGTACTGCAATCTACAAGACTCGACATTTAAAAGCTAAAGTTATGTTTTTATAACCACTTCTTTCTCAGCTCGCAAGCAGAAGAGAACGGGTTCTGAAAGAATCTCGAAACAGCCCGAGGAAGGTTTCAGTAGGTAAGGTAGAAACAGCGCTAGTCGATCGATCAAAGGTTCTTATGTGATAAGAGTTTTATTGTTTTTAATTAGGAAAAGGTTCTTATGTGATAAGAGTAGGAAAAAAAAAGAGACGTGCAATCGATCAAAGGTTCTTATGTGATAAGAGTTAGGGTATGGAACCATAAGTTTTATCAGTTTTATAAGTTTTATTAGGATAAGTTAAGGACTCGGTCTGTAGTGGCGTACAACGCAGACTGAGAATTGATTATTTGTTTAGATAGAGTGTAAGGTTACGATTTGTATACTCGCGTGAATATTGTTTGTCCTAGCTGTCCTTGTTATACTGTTGTGTGCAATACCTTTGTGCGACATTGCAATTAGAGAAACGGGAAGATTGTGATTCGAAAAAAACAAAACAAGGATTGATTAAGAAAAGAAACAGTAACTGATTGATCAACTACGGTTGGTTCGTGCCAACATATCTCACACACCCAGACTGAGCCCGAATTAAGAGCCTTTTCAGGCCACGTAACGGCCAGGAGAAGTGGGCGTAGAGAACTCGGTTGGCCGAAAGGATTGTGAGATCAGAAACTGTGGAAAATCTTAATCATCCAGAATGGGGGCTGGAGCAAGTAAACCACCACCAAAAGGGACCCCAGCCCATTTCATGCTCCAGAATTGTGGTCAGTCTTCAATTGACCACCTCAGAGAATGGGTAAAATGGACTAAGGGTGAAAACAGGCCATTTCCACCCGATGGTTCATTTAATTTAGGGAGAATAACCTGTCAAGAAGAATGCCTTATAGACAGAGACCCAGGTAGAAGAGGGAAAAAATAAGTGAATTGGTCGGCATTTGGAGATTGGAAAAGGTAAGCTGAGGAATGACACGAGAAGAGCCTAAGAGTTAGCAAGCAGTGTACTAGAGGGAGAAAGCAGGGGGATGAACGGGTAGAGCAGGTGAATCGCCCTCGACATTGCAAACATCCATCTGTTATGGTTGCTAAAGAGACAAAGGCACACTCACCAAGTGCCCCTAAGGGTTGGGATAAGGATGAGGATGAGGACTGGGTTGAGGATTGGACTCCCTACAGCCATCGACCACCGCCGTATGTTCCACCCCCGGGGGGTGCTCCAGGCCAACAAGGAGGAGACGATCCTCGGGCCGGAGCACAGGGAAACGGGATAACACCCGCTCCCAACGATGCAGGTGCGGCTGCAGGAAAAATAGATCAGTCACAAGGGAATCAATACCATGACGGCCCTGCAGGTGGCACACAAAGTCTTACCCGTGGACCAGGGCCCGGTGCCCTGGAGCCATCATCATCTGCAGACCCAGTAAGACTTTTTCCCAGTCCACTCTCTGGGGGGACTCCGGTCCCTATTTATCGACCATGGTCACCAAGTGAATTAAGAATAATCGTGGAAGGATTGGCAGATCCTAAAACCAATATTGAAAAGGCCATAGACCAGTTAAAAGTGATCATCTTGTGCCACGAACCCAGTATATCAGATGGTCAAATCTTACTGAAAGCATGGTTAAAGGACACGAAATTTGCCGAACTTGAGATAAAATTCAAAAATTTAAAAACCCATTGAGAGGCTCCGGAGGCAGATCTCAGCACAAAGCCCAGGAGAGGGGTTCTGGGAAAGATGTTGGGAAGCCTTGCATTCGGTGTTCCCAAGGAAAACGAATTGGTCCAAAATTATGGAAACTACACAAAGAAAGGAGGAGGATGTTGAGGATTATGTAGAAAGAGTGAGAGAGATCATGAACCAATGTTCAGGCATGAAAATAGAGGAGGTAGAAGCTCCTGTGATCAGCGCCGTGGTAAACGGGCTACGACCCGATCTCAGAGATCCCTTTAAACTAGTTTGTCTCGGATGGCGACAGGAATCGCTATCCAAGGTTGTATCTATGTTAAAGGACATACAAGAGCGAAATAGAGAATCTAAAAGCAAGGTCACTGTGTTTGTGGAACAAGCAGCTCCAACAACACCCACCCCGGTGGCACCATCTTACGGCCCCCCCCAGGGTAGAGGAAGAGGGCGAGGCAGAGGAGGAAATTTCAGGGGAAGAGGGAGAGGAGGTGCAGGGCGGGAACAATGTGATACCTGTTACAATTGTGGTCAGATTGGACACTGGGCTAGAAATTGCCGGGCAAAACACCAACAACCAAATTATGATTGGACTCAACAGGCAGGTAATAGAGCACCCCCTCCCCCTCCAGGACCCAACCCGTATGCGACCCAAGTCCAGGTACATGCTAGACCTCAGACTCATTTCTCTGTTCAAGATCCATTTGGATCACAGAATCAAAAGCAATTCGGCCAACAACCAAATTGCCCGTATAATGATCAATGACGCCCAATCCCAGACCCGAGTGCTGCGAACAAACAGCTACCCGTCGTTTCGTTAAATGCCACAAGAGAACCTGATAGTGACTTATAGATTAAAAAAAAGGAGAAGCTTTATTGAATGGAGAGAGACTTTTGTGAATGTCTTGTCTTTGAATGAGAGTGCTTCTGTGTTTTTTCCTTGTGTCTGGAAACCTGTTTGGAAAGGTTGTGGAGCTGCCTGTTTGTTTTAGCTCCACCCACTTTTTCAAACAAAGTGAAGTTTTTAACCCTTCATAGTGTTGTCCTGTATGTGGGAAGTTTAAGACATTTTAAGTTAGAAGCGCAGGTGTGGATTTATTCGGATGAGAAGTTACGGAGCTAGGAAATGCACAAAGGATAGGTTTGTTGAGACATGGTCCCGGTGGTTAAAAGTTGTAATGCCTTTTTTTTTAAAAAGAAGCCTTTGTAGGTCTCTCGAGGTGCAGGCTGGGGGAGTACACTCTCATTGTCCTTGGTGTAAAATCTTGACGCGAAAGCTTCTAGCTCAGTAAGAGGATTTTTTTTTTGATAAAGAGTGGCAGTACAATAGTTGAATTGGGATTTTGAGATATTTCAGGTGATCTCCTTGATCAACATTTTGGGTGTATTGGAAAAATCTTGGGTTTGGAAGCCTTTTAATAAGATTAGAAAACAAGTACTTTACATTCTGTGATCTGTGAATCACTATAAGCATAAATGAGAAGTCCGTTTAACACACCGATTCTTCCAGTTCAGAAGCCCACACAAATGGAGGTTTGTCCATGACCTACGAGCTGTGAATGAATCTACTATATTCTCACAATGCTTAAAGAAGGATTTGGAATGAAGTATCCCGGAATGCTTTCCAGAGTCTTAAGCAGTCCCTCACTTCAGCACCAGCCTTGGGATTACCAGATTACACTAAGCTATTCAACTTATTTGTGCATCACAAGTCAGGTTTTGCACAATCTGTTTTGACTCAGTTACATGGGGACAGGCAGCGACCGGTAGCATATTTCAGTACCCAACTAGACCCAGTGGCACGCAGACTACCAGGATGTCTTCCTTCGCTGACAGCAGCTTATTATGCTATGCAACAGGCTCAGACAATAACTCTAAATCATCAGACCATTTTGTACATCCCACACTCTGTCGAGATTTTACTTACTAAATGTGCCACCCAACACCTAACCTCCGCAAGAACCACTAAATATGAAGTTGAACTGTTATCAAATCCGAACCTTATAATTGCTCAGACCCGCCACCTACTATTAATGACGTGCTGACTTTTCAGACACAGGCCAGTACGGAGGAGGTGGTGACCTGGACGAAGGATCAATGTTATAAAAATCCAGAAGGAATATGGGTTCACCACGACGGCCGTGTGGTGGCGCCCAGATCCTTACTGCCATGGATTGCCCGATGTGTTCATACATTCACACATACAGGCAAAGGGGGATTGGCAGATTATATTTTGGCAACTTGGTATGCACCAGGTATTTCGGCAATTGCAAAACAAATCTGTGAAAATTGTGTCACCTGTCAGACAATGAATCCGGGTAAGACGGAAAAAGTAGAATCTGCCTCCCACCCAAATCCAGTCGGGCCTTTTGTACATTTACAAATGGATTTTATTGAATTACCTATGTGTATGGGATTCAAGTATGTTTTAGTTATTGTCGATGTGTTCTCTAGATGGATTGAAGCCTTTCCATGTAAAAAGGCCGATGCCACTACTGTTGCTAAATGTTTGTTAAAGGAAATCGTACCGCGCTTCGGAATCCCTGCTAAGCTTTCCAGTGATAACGGGTCACATTTCACGGGAACTGTCATAAGAGAAATGTGTAAAGCTTTGTAGATTAATCAACGTTTTCATTGCAGTTATCATCCACAATCAGCTGGACTTGTTGAAAGATATAATGGAATGCTTAAAAATAAGCTGGCACTGGACTGAAATGGACAGAACTGCTGCCCTTAGCTTTGATGGTAATGCGATCTGCAACCAACAGAACAACAGACCTGTCACCGCATGATAGTTATGGGACGTCCCCAATGACTACCTTTTACAGCACCATTTACTGCAAAACAAATGGACATCCACAAAATGGAGGAAAATATGTTGAATTATTGTATTGCACTAACCAAATGTATTTCCAGCTTTCATTCACAGGTAAAGGGAGCTCAAGTCAAGCCAGCGGAAGGTAAGTGTCATAACCTGGAGCCAGGGGAATTCGTTTACATCAAGATTTTTAAAAGAAAAAGCAGTCTACAGCCAAGATTCGAAGGACCATACCAGGTCTTGCTGGCGACCAATACTGCAATCAAGGTAAAGGAAAGACCAACATGGATCCATGCATCCCATTGCAAACGGGCACCGACCAGGAGGAAGGGAAGAAGGAACCAGAGGAACAGAAAAAGGAAGACTGAATAAGGAACTGTATGGACTATGGGGACTGATGGTGCTAGGCTTGACAGGGTTTTACTTCACATTATTGATTACACCAGGGGTACAGACCCACCACCGAAGGGAATTGCAAGTAAACGTATTTATGGCACTGAGTCATAGGTATGCTCAAGAAAGAAACTTGTCGAGTTGTTGGATATGTTCCCATGTACCTGTCCACTCCGAAAGGGGTATTCCCCTGAGATCTGTCCCCTTTAACGAATCAGAAATGGTAGAATGGTTGACAGTGCAAAATAGGACAAACCTAACTAAGGGGCCAGAAACGAAGGAACAAACAGAAGGGAGGTCAGCAGGGTATAAACTTATAGCCTTCCAGGGATGGTACCAGCCCAATTATGATAATAACCATCAGCCTCCCTTCCTAAGCATTACTCCCAGAATAGGAAATCCCGAAGGTATAATATGCCTCGTGAGTAATGAGACTAAAGGACCAGAAATGGGACGCAGCAAGTGTTCCCAAATGACTAAATGGCAAGCCACAACTAATCCCACTGATGGGAGAAAGATAGCAACCGTTGGCTGGACAACGATCCATAACAAAGCCCCAGGTGAAGGGTGGGAGAAACTATGTTACCTACCGAGACCACGGCTAGAGTTATGGAAAGCGACAACTGCTGAAGGCTCTTGTGTGGAAATGGAAATGGAGAGACTGTACAAGATCAGAATGGATTGAGTTGTCCTTGTGAAGGACAAAATGGGGGAATGTGGAAATGTATTTTTATCTAAGCTGATACCATACGGTATTTGTGTGCCCTTTGCAATATATATATATCAAAATGGAGTCCTGGTCCTTCCAGAACTTTCTGCATAAAATCAGTCAGCTTGCATAAACAGCTAAACCTGGTTGGAGATGGCTGATGGCCATCAGACAGCTAGGAGACAAGTCATGCTGAGACAAGTACCCCCCCCCCCCCCCATGGTGCTCTCCTATTGTCTACACGACAAGAGTTCCATGTCACCCCACCCTTATCTTCTAGACTCAAACCACCAGCCATTATCTCTTGTAGAGACCTCATCCATTTGATGCAAACAGATAAACTGACTAGGAAACTGAACAATCCTGACACAATGCAAGACAGGTAATAGCTCATTGCCACACTCTCATGGAGTAATGGCCGGCTGGCCAACTAATAACCCTGACAAAAGGAAATATCTGGAAACCATGTCAGGACAAGGATGTAGTAATTAACTCTTTATCTGTATTCACTGACTGCGAGACAGAGCCAATACACAGGGAGAGGCCATAACTTGGGTTTTACTGTATAAATATCTTGTGAAACTGTACCATTGCGGAGGTGTTCACTTAGCCCTTGACTGAGTGTAACCTGTCCCTTGCTAGCAAGTAAATTAAAGAAACTTCTGCCGGAGCTGAAAGTGTCGGAGTCATTCTTTTCGGAGGTCGAGATTTCGACATGACGCCAAGCTTGGCATTTCTAAACTTGTCAACTAGAGGAAGGGCGGAAGATGGAGGGACTTGAGAAGTGGAGGGATGTGGGGAATGGAGGGATGGGGAATGGAGGGTTGGGGGGGTCGGAGTGATGTGAGGGTGGAGTGATGTGGGGGCGGAGCGGTGTGGGAGCGGAGCGGTGTGGGAGCGGAGTGGTATGGAGGGCGGAGTGGTGTGGGGGAGGGCGGAGTGGTATGGAGGGCGGAGTGGTGTGGGGGAGGGCGGAGTGGTGTGGGGGCGGAGTGGTGTGGGAGCGGAGTGCTGTGGGGGAGGGCGGAGTGGTGTGGGAGCGGAGCGGTGTGGGAGCGGAGTGGTGTGGGAGCGGAGCGGTGTGGGAGCGGAGTGGTGTGGGAGCGGAGTGGTGTGGGAGCGGAGTGGTGTGGGAGCGGAGCGGTGTGGGAGCGGAGCGGTGTGGGAGCGGAGTGGTGTGGGAGCGGAGTGGTGTGGGAGCGGAGTGGTGTGGGAGCGGAGTGCTGTGGGAGCGGAGCGGTGTGGGAGCGGAGTGCTGTGGAGCAGAGCGGTGTGGGAGCGGAGCGGTGTGGGGGCGGAGTGGTGTGGGAGCGGAGTGGTGTGGGAGCGGAGCGGTGTGGGAGCGGAGTGGTGTGGGGGAGGGCGGAGTGGTGTGGGAGTGGAGTGGTGTGGGAGCGGAGTGGTGTGGGGGCGGAGTGGTGTGGGAGTGGGAGCGGAGCGGTGTGGGAGCGGAGTGCTGTGGGGGAGGGCGGAGTGGTGTGGGGGCGGAGTGGTGTGGGAGCGGAGTGCTGTGGGGGAGGGCGGAGTGGTGTGGGGGCGGAGTGGTGTGGGAGCGGAGTGGTGTGGGAGCGGAGTGCTGTGGGAGCGGAGTGGTGTGGGAGCGGAGTGGTGTGGGAGCGGAGTGGTGTGGGGGAGGGCGGAGTGGTGTGGGAGCGGAGTGGTGTGGGAGCGGAGTGCTGTGGGAGCGGAGTGGTGTGGGAGCGGAGTGGTGTGGGAGCGGAGTGGTGTGGGAGCGGAGTGGTGTGGGAGCGGAGTGCTGTGGGAGCGGAGTGGTGTGGGAGCGGAGTGGTGTGGGAGCGGAGTGGTGTGGGAGCGGAGTGGTGTGGGAGCGGAGTGCTGTGGGGGAGGGCGGAGTGGTGTGGGGGCGGAGTGATGTGGGAGTGGAGTGCTGTGGGAGCGGAGTGGTGTGGGAGTGGAGTGGTGTGGGAGCGGAGCGGTGTGGGAGCGGAGTGCTGTGGGAGCGGAGTGGTGTGGGAGTGGAGTGGTGTGGGAGCGGAGTGGTGTGGGAGCGGAGTACTGTGGGAGTGGAGTGGTGTGGGAGTGGAGTGGTGTGGGAGCGGAGTGGTGTGGGAGCGGAGTGGTGTGGGAGCGGAGTGCTGTGGGAGCGGAGCGGTGTGGGAGCGGAGTGGTATGGAGGGCGGAGTGCTGTGGGAGCGGAGTGCTGTGGGGGGCGGAGCGGTGTGGGAGTGGAGTGGTGTGGGAGCGGAGTGCTGTGGGGGGCGGAGCGGTGTGGGAGTGGAGTGGTGTGGGAGCGGAGTGGTGTGGGAGCGGAGTGCTGTGGGGGGCGGAGCGGTGTGGGAGTGGAGTGGTGTGGGAGCGGAGTGCTGTGGGGGGCGGAGTGGTGTGGGAGTGGAGTGGTGTGGGAGCGGAGTGGTGTGGAGGGTGGAGTGGTGTGGAGGGTGGAGTGGTGTGGGGGCGGAGTGGTGTGGGGGCGGAACGGTGTGGGAGTGGAGTGGTATGGAGGGCGGAGTGGTGTGGGAGTGGAGTGGTGTGGGAGCGGAGTGGTGTGGGGGCGGAGTGGTGTGGAGGGTGGAGTGGTGTGTGGGGGCGGAGTGGTGTGGAGGGCGGAGTGGTATGGAGGGTGGAGTGGTGTGTGGGGGCGGAGTGGTGTGGGGCGGAGTGGTGTGGAGGTGGAGTGGTGTGTGGGGGCGGAGTGGTGTGGGGGTGGAGTGGTGTGTGGAGGTGGAGTGGTGTGGGGCTCCACAGTGTTGAAACCCTAACTCGATTGAGTTAGAGCAGGAGGCGCTGCGATGAGTCCGATTTGAAGACAGTGAGGATCATGTCGGAGGAAGAGAGTGTAGGATGAAGGACTCGGGAGGAACTACACCGAGTGTACAGCACAGAAACAGGCCTGTCAGCCCACCTGGCCCATGTTAGGCTCCACACTGGCCCCATCCCACCCCTCTTCATCTTACCCCATCAAAATAACCTATTCCTTTCTCCCCTTAAATACATCAATACTATTCACCTCAACCCCTCCCTGTGGCAGCAAGTTCCACATTCTCACCGCTCTCTGGGTAAAGAAGTTTCTCCTGAATTCCCCATTGGGTTTATTAGTGACTGTCTTATATTGATGGCCCCTAGTTCTGGTCTCCCCCACAAGAGGAAACATCTTCTCTACGATCTACCCTATCGAATCCCTTTCATATTTTTAACGACTTCTACCAAGTCACCCCTTGGCCTTCTCTCTTCAAGAGAAAAGAGACCCGCAGAGGGAAGTTCAGTGGGATTATCATCATCATCGTCATAGGCAGTCCCTCGGAATCGAGGAAGACTTGCTTCCACTCCTGAAGTGAGTTCTTTGGTGGCTGAACAGTCCAATACAAGAGCCACAGTCCCTGTCACAGGTGGGACAGACAGTGGTTGAGGGAAGGGGAGGGTGGGACTGGTTTGCCGCACGCTCCTTCCGCTGCCTGTGCTTGGTTTCTGCATGCTCTCGGCGATGAGACTCGAGGTGCTCAGCGCCTTCCTGGATGCACTTCCTCCACTTAGGGTGGTCTTTGGCCAGGGACTCCCAGGTGTCGGTGGGGATGTTGCACTTTATCAGGGAGGCTTTGAGGGTGGTCCCTTGTAACGTTTCCTCTGCCCACCTTTGGCTCGTTTGCCGTGAAGGAGTTCCGAGTAGAGCGCTTGCTTTGGGAGTCTCGTGTCGGGCATGCGGACAATGTGGCCCTGCCCAGCGGAGCTGGTCGAGTGTGGTCAGTACTTCGATGCTGGGGATGTTGGCCTGGTCGAGGACGCTGATGTTGGTGCGTCTGTCCTCCCAGGGGATTTGTAGGATCTTGCGGAGACATCGTTGGTGATATTGCTCCAGCATACTGACTGGAGTATTACGGATAAAATAGACGAGAAAAGTTGCGACACAGAGAGATGTTGCAGGTACAGTATTCGAGGGAACAGAAAAGCTTGTCCTTGTGAGAGGGGGCCTCCCGAGTGATAGGAGCAGGATTGGAGTTATTGGGGGACTTGGACTTCACACTCGCCTTAATACATACTTTAAACTACAAGTCGAAGATATTTACCGCACCTGTTCCAGGTTTTGAAGGCATTGCTAGCACGCTTGTACAGGTAACCCTCCATCACCACACCGTTTGGGGCATCCATGTTAAACTCCACCATCGAATCATCGTAAAACCCGTCCTGTGGGAGGAAGAAGTCTTCAATTAAACCAGCAACACTTCAACCGGAACAAATAGACAGCCCGCCCCCTCTGATGTCGATGTACAGAGGGACCTGGGTGTCCTTGTACACCAATCATTGAAAGCAAACATGCCGGAGCAGCAAGCAGTTAGGAAGGCAAATGGTATGTTGGCCTTCATTGCAAGAGGATTTGAGTACAGGAGCAAGGATGTCTTACTACAGTTATACAGGGCCCTGGTGAGACCGCACCTGGAGTATTGTGTGCAGTTTTGGTCTCCTTAACTAAGAAAGGATATACTTGCCACAGAGGGAGTGCAGCGAAGGTTCACCAGACTGATTCCTGGGATGGCAGGATTGTCGTATGAGGAGAGATTGGGTCGACTGGGCCTGTATTCACTAGAGTTTAGAAGAATGAGAGGGGATCTCATTGAAAGGTATAAAATTCTGACGGGGTTGGACAGACTGGATGCGGGGAGGATGTTTCCCCGGGGCTGGGAAGTCTAGAACAAGGGGTCACAGTCTCAGGATACGGGGTAGGAAATTTAGGAGCGAGATGAGGAGAAATGTTTTCACTCCGAGGGTGGTGAACCTGTGGAATGTGGGGGCCAAGTTACTGAATATATTTAAGAGGGAGATAGATAGAGTTCTGGAAACAAGGCATCAAGGGGTATGGGGAAAAAGCGGGAATATGGTGTTGAGATAGAGGATCAGCCATGATCATATTGAATGGTGCAGACTCAAAGGGCCCAATGGCCTACTACTACTGCTCCCATTTTCTAAATTTCTATGACTCATAGTGACAGGAGGAGGTCATTCAGCCCCTTGAGCCTGTTCTGCCATTCAATTAGATCGCGGCTGACCTGTATCTTAGCTCCATGTACCTGCCTTGGTTGAGTAACCCTTAATACCCTCAGCCAACGAAAATCTATCAGTCTCAGTCGTGAAATTTTCAATTGACCCACTGCCCCACCCCCCTCCCCTCCCCCAGCCTCAACAGCTTTTTGGAGGAGAGTATTTCCAGATTTCCACGACCCTTTGTGTGATATCACACCTGAACGGCCTGACTCGAATTTTGAGGTTACGCCCCCTTGTTCTGGACTCTCCCAATTCTACAATTGTCAGCCAGGATGGCGATGAGGGTGCTGATTTTTGGACACTAGGGAAACAGGGGCTATGGGGATCGGGCGAGAAAGTGGAGTTGAGGTTGAAGACCAGCCGTGATCTCATTGAATTGTGGAGCAGGCTCGAGGGGCCGAATGGACCTTCTCTTGCTTCTAATTCTTATGTTCTTATGAGGCCTAACCAGTGATTTATAAAGGTTTAGCATAACTCCCTTTCATTTGTACTCTACGCCTGTTTTATTTAAACAGCCGTATCAGTTTGTCCTACCACCCCTCGGAATCTCTGTTCCTCTGTTCCTGCAGCCGCTGTAAAATTGCACCTTTTAGCTTATATCGCCTCTACGCATTCTTCCTACCAAAATATTTAGGCTGGATAATGTAATGTATGAACCATGTGAGTATGCTCACCGGTTGGTGGAGCTGTTGAGTGGGGAGTGGCTTAGCCAGTCACATGACGTTCACAAGACTCAATAAAACCCCAGGCAGTTGGGTTCAGGGGATCCACGATGGGGCAGGTGGTTGTGAGCCTGGTGGATGAACTGGTAATGTGGTGTGAACCTTTGCTAATAAACCAACTAGTTCTTAATAGTAATGTGTTGCTATGGATTCTTAAGCCAATAACCCATGAAGCAAATGCATTGTTGGCCGGCGCAGATATAATGGTAAGTGCTGCAGGGAATGGAATATGGCCAGGGTGATCTCCTGGACTAGTTTTGATTGCCTGGATGGGTCGGAGAGGTTATTTTCCCAGATTTTTTTCCCCCCTAAATTGGCCTGGGTTTTTATCTGGTTTTGGCCTCTCCCAGGAGATCACATGGTTCCGGTTGGGGTAGAGTGTAGAATGTTTCAGTATAAGGGGTGTCGCAGTTGTGTGAGGCGGACTGGTTGGGCTGGGTGTTCTTTGCCTTTCCGCCATTGTTCGTAGGTTTATATGTAACCTCCAGGGCTGCTGACCGAGGGCCGTGTGGCTCTTTGTCGGCCGGTGCGGACACGATGGGCCGGAATGGCCTCATTCTGTGCTGTAAATTTCTATGTTTCGATTACAGATAGCTCTTTGTCGGCTGGCACGGACATGATGGGCTGAAATGGCCTTCTTCCATGCATTAAATTTCTATAATTCGATGATCACTTCACACTTCTCTGCATTAAATTTCATTGGCTGCCTTGTTTGCTTCCAGCTCCATTGCCGTGACCGATGAGTTTCCCAGCAGGATTGTCCATATAGGTCAGTGATATGGAGGTGGATCAGGGCAGCACAAGAGGTGCTCGGTCCATCGGTCCCCTCACATTGGTATCTACGGACATTAGCAGTGAGTTGGTGATGTGTGGAGGCTCTCAAGGTAAGTCTACCTTGGTGCCACATTTCATCACCAATTGAGCTTCCAACCTCATCCGTTCTAGCCCGAAGGCCGCCCATTTCCACCAAGTAACATCGCCCGTCTCCGCCCTTACCTCAGCTCATCTGTTGCTGAAGCCCTCATCCATGCCCTTGTTACCTCTAGACTTTACTATTCCAACGCACTCCTGGCTGGCCTCCCACATACTATCCTACGTAAACTAGAAGTCATCCAAAACTCGGCTGCCCCGTGTCCTAACTCTGAGTAGAGGGAGCTTTACTCTGTATCTAACCCCGTGCTGTACCTGCCCTGGGAGTGTGTGATGGGACAGTGTAGAGGGAGCTTTACTCTGTATCTAACCCCCTGTACCTGCCCTGGGAGTGTGTGATGGGACAGTGTAGAGGGAGCTTTACTCTGTATCTAACCCCCTGTACCTGCCCTGGGAGTGTTTGATGGGGCAGTGCAGAGGGAGCTTTACTCTGTATCTAACCCCCTGTACCTGCCCTGGGAGTGTTTGATGGGAAAATGGGAATGAAATATTGAGGGAGGAGGAAAACTATATTCAATTTCACCTTCACTCAATATCACGATAAGGTACAAAATAACTTTGGGCAGTAGATCTGTCCCGTGCCCAGTGTTACTATGTGCTGTATTTGAAGCACTGAGCCCTTGGGTATCAACACACAGCTCTTATTGTGTTCAGCGCTGTACCTGCTGTTTGATGGCAGCGTGCCGCTGTTCCATGTCTCGTTTATCGCGTGCCGAGTTCAGCACAAGTTGATGCAACTGCAGGACAGAGGGAAGAAAAGCACACCGTTGAAATAGTGAAATCATCTTTTAAAAACAATAATTCTCCCCTTTCCCCACCTCTCCCCAGCACAGGTACCTCACCCCAAGAACCTATTCTTCATCATCATCATCATCGGCGGTCCCTCGATCGAGGATGACTTGCTTACAAACCAAAAGGGATGAGTTCACAGATGTTTCAATGAAGGATCCGATGTTCCAGTCCTGAACTCCAGGGGTGGAAGATGCCTGTGGGTGGATTTTTTTAACGTGGGGTGACCGTTGCACACCAGCCACCACACGGGCTTGACAGAGCGAGGTCTTGGTCCAGTGGCAAGGGTTACCCAAGACGACTGGAGACCAGCTCTGCTGCACGGACCTAGTGTGCGCACATATCACAGTGTGGGCTGGGCCGTGCTGCCCCTGGGTCCTCGCCTCTCCTGGGCGTCGTACCCACATTCGCCGCTCCTCCGCCACGATCTCTCGCCGCTCCTCCGCCCCGATCTCTCGCCGCTCCTCCGCCCCGATCTCTCGCCGCTCCTCCGCCCCGATCTCTCGCCGCTCCTCCGCCACGATCTCTCGCCGCTCCTCCGGCCCGATCTCTCGCCGCTCCTCCGGCCCGATCTCTCGCCGCTCCTCCGCCCCGATCTCTCGCCCCTCCTCCGGCCCGATCTCTCGCCGCTCCTCCGCCGCGATCTCTCGCCATGATCTCTCGCCGCTCCTCTGCCCCGATCTCTCACCGCTCCTCCGCCACGATCTCTCGCCGCTCCTCCGCCCCAATCTCTCGCCACGATCTCTCGCCGCTCCTCCGCCACGTTCTCTCGCCGCTCCTCCGCCCCGATCTCTCGCCGCTCCTCCGCCACGATCCCTCGCCGCTCCTCCGCCCCCGATCTCTCGCCGCTCCTCCGCCCCGATCTCTCGCCGCTCCTCCGCCCCGATCTCTCGCCGCTCCTCCGCCACGATCCCTCGCCGCTCCTCCGCCCCGATCTCTCGCCGCTCCTCCGCCCCGATCTCTCGCCGCTCCTCCGCCCCGATCTCTCGCCACGATCTCTCTCCGCTCCTCCGCCCCGATTTCTCGCCGCTCCTCCGCCCCGATTTCTCGCCGCTCCTCCGCCCCGATTTCTCGCCGCTCCTCCGCCCCGATCTCTCACCATTCTTCATACATGACTGGGGAGGGCGTCGTACCCGAGCTTGATCCTGCCCTCACCTGATTCCTGCACCTTACAGAAACATGTCATTCAGCTCACTGGTCCATGCTCCCCACAGGCCTCCTCGCACTTTACTTACCGATTCCCGCCCTGCCCCCCTATCCTTCTATTCCCTTCTCCCTCTTGCATGCATCAAGCCTCCCCTTCAATGCGCTGCTTCACTCACTCCATGTGGCTGTGAGTTCCACAATCTCACTCTTCTTTGTGTGAAGAAATTCCTCCTAAATTCTCATTCCGCCGATGGCTGTCTTTATGTTTATGCCCGGCGAGTGTCACTGGCCAGTGATCAGAAGTAGGAACGTGGGCTGATTTTCCCCTTCTTAACCGGGGCGGGGCTGGCGGGGTGAATCGGAGACAATTGTAACCATAGGCCGGGGATGGAGCCTGGGTCTTTCCTGCTCGGTGCGTGGCTCAGTCCCACGCCGGGCAGGGACATTTACTCCTTGAACGTTTCTGTGCTACCAGGTCCGGTAATGGGACCATCGTCTCTTTGGTTTGGACACGGGATCATCGGTGAACGGCAGCGATGCACAGTGTCATTAGCAAGTGGCATTAGTGAGTGAGTGACATTCCGGCACATCGTCATATTACACAAATTCCCACTGAAACCAGTACAGCCAATCCTGAATATCTTCAGTGAGGAGGAGAGGAGAATGTGATCAGTATGACGGGCACATTGTGCCACTTCAATCACATGTATGGTTTTGGTGCAAGATGATGCCTCAAGAACGTGGCTAGAAATCTCCCACTGAAGATCTGTCCATTGATTTACAGCTCGCTTGCCCACAGACACACCCTGATGCTCACACTCACACTCTCACACACACTCACTCACACACACACACCAATACATGCTCGCACGCTCACACACACCAACACACTCACTCACACACTCGCACACACCAATATACACTCGCACTCTCTAACACACATTCACACTCGCAGTTACACAACAACACACACTCACATTCACACATCCATAGTAGCACACAATCGCACTCATACATAAGAAAGAAAGACTGGCATTTATATAGCGCCTTTCACGACACTGGACGTCCAAAGTGCATTACAGCCAAAGAAGTACTTTTGGAGTGTAGTCATTGTTGTAATGTTGGAAGCGCAGCAGCCAATTTGCGCACAGCAAGCTCCCACAAACAGCACTGTGATAATGACCCGGATAATCTGTTTTTGTGATGTTGATTGAGAGATAAATATTAGCCCCAGGACACCGGGGAGAACTCCCCTGCTCTTCTTCCAAATAGTGGCCGAGGGATCTTTTACGTCCACCTGAGAGAGCAGACGGGGTCTCGACATTAAACGTTTCATCCGAACGACAGCACCTCTGACAGTGCGGCGCTCCCTCAGCACTGCACTGGAGCGTCGGCCTAGATTTATGGCTCAGGTTCCTAGAGTGGGACTTGAAGCCACAACTTTCTGACTGAGAGGTGTGAGTGCTACCCACTGAGTGGGTATGTGGCCCATTCAAAATACTGCGCATGTGCATGTTTAAAAGCCGGTGGGCTGGCTGCATGAGAGCTGCTGAGCACCACGCGGCCACATAGCTCAGGGGGATCAGTGACACACATAAACATTCACAATACATACACACCAACACATCCACGTCCAGCCCCACTTAACACACACACATCCGTACAGACACATAGACATTGGTACACACCCCATCCTCTGTCGTTGAGCTACAGTACGCAAATGACGCCTGTGTCTGCGCACACACAGAGGCTGAACTCCAAGTCAGAGTCAACATATTCACCGAGGTGTACGAAAGCCTGGGCCTTACACTAAATATCCGTAACACAAAGATCCTTCACCAGCCTGTCCTCGCCGCACAGCACTGCCCCCCAGTCATCAAGACCCACGGCGTGACCCTGGACAACGTGGACCATTTCCCATACCTCGGGAGCCTCTTATCAACAAGAGCAGACATCGATGATGAGATCCAACACCATTTCCAGTGCAGCCTTCGGCCGCCTGAGGAAAAGAATGTTCGAAGACCAGGCCCTCAAATCTGCCACCAAGCTCATGGTCTACAGAGACATGGACCATGTACAGTAGACACCTCAAGAAATACCACCAACGATGTCTCCGCAAGATCCTGCAAATCCCCTGGGAGGACAGACGCACCAACGTTAGCGTCCTCGACCAGGCCAACATCCCCAGCATCGAAGCACTGACCACACTCGATCAGCTCCGCTGGGCAGGCCACATTGTTTGCATGCCTGACACGAGACTCCCAAAGGAAGCGCTCTACTTGGAATTCCTTCATGGCAATCAAGCCAAAGGTGGACTGCGGAAGCATTACAAGGACACCCTCAAAACCTCCCTGATAAAGTGCAACATCCCCACCGACACCTGGGAGTCCCTGGCCAAAGACCACCGTAAGTGGAGGAAGTGCATCCAGGAGGGCGCTGAGCACCTCGAGTCTCATTGCCGAGAGTGATTATCTGGGGTACGTGTCCCACACACACTGACTCTCACTGGGGTACAGGTCCCACACACACTGACTCTCACTGGGGTACGGGTCCCACACACACTGACTCTCACTGGGGTACAGGTCCCACACACACTGACTCTCACTGGGGTACGGGTCCCACACACACTGACTCTCACTGGGGTACGGAACTCACACACACTGACTCTCACTGGGGTACAGTCCCACACACACTGACTCTCACTGGGGTACAGTCCCACACACACTGACTCTCACTGGGGTACAGTCCCACACACACTGATTCTCACTGGGGTACGGGTTCCACACACACTGACTCTCACTGGGGTACAGTCCCACACACACTGACTCTCACTGGGGTACGGGTCCCACACACACTGACTCTCACTGGGGTACATTCCCACACACACTGACTCTTACTGGGGTACGAGTCCCACACACACTGACTCTCACTGGGGTACAGTCCCACACACACTGATTCTCACTGGGGTACGGGTTCCACACACACTGACTCTCACTGGGGTACAGTCCCACACACACTGACTCTCACTGGGGTACGGGTCCCACACACACTGACTCTTACTGGGGTACATTCCCACACACACTGACTCTTACTGGGGTACGGGTCCCACACACACTGACTCTCACTGGGGTACAGTCCCACACACAATGACTCTCACTGGGGTACGGGTCCCACACACACTGACTCTCACTGGGGTACGGGTCCCACACACACTGACCCTCACTGGGGTACAGTCCCACACACACTGATTCTCACTGGGGTACGGGTCCCACTCACACTGACTCTCACTGGGGAACGGGTCCCACACACACTGACTCTCACTGGGGTACGGATCCCACACACACTGACCTTCACTGGGGTACATTCCCACACACACTGACTCTCACTGGGGTACGGTTCCCACTCACACTGACTCTCACTGGGGTACAGTCCCACACACACTGACTCTCACTGGGTACAGTCCCACACACACTGACTCTCACTGGGGTACAGTCCAACACACACTGACTCTCACTGGGGTACGGGTCCCACACACACTGACTCTCACTGGTATACAGTCCCACACACACTGACTCTCACTGGGGTACAGTCCCACACACACTGACTCTCACTGGGGTACAGTCCCACACACACTGACTCTCACTGGGGTACCGGTCCCACTCACACTGACTCTCACTGGGGTACGGGTCCCACACACACTGACTCTCACTGGGGTACAGTCCCACTCACACTGACTCTCACTGGGGTACCGGTCCCACTCACACTGACTCTCTAGAGTTGGAGTTCAGCGAGTGCCAGTCGCAATCATTCCTTCGTTCAGTGTGGATGTTCATTCATATGAGCTTTATGTCAACGGAACCTGGTGCTCTACTTTCACGGCCTCAGGATGTCCCAAAGCGCGTTTACAGCCAATGAAGTACTTTTGGAGTGTAGTCACTGTTGTAAAGTAGGAAACGCGGCAGCCAATTTGCTCACAGCAAGCTCCCACCCACAGCAATTGTTTTTCAATTGTGTTGGTTGAGGGATGAACATTGGTCCTAGGACAATGGGGAGAATTCCCTTGCTCTTCTTCAAAATTTTCTTTTTCATCCACCTGAGAGAGCAGACGGGACTACCACTTAGCATCTCATACGACAGTGCAACGCTCCCTCAGTACTGCCCCTCCGACAGTGCGGCACTGCCTCAGTACTGCCCCTCCGACAGTGCGGCGCTCCCTCAGTACTGCCCCTCCAACAGTGCGGCACTGCCTCAGTACTGCCCCTCCGACAGTGCAACGCTCCCTCAGTACTGCCCCTCCGACAGTGCGGCACTCCCTCAGTACTGCCCCTCCGACAGTGCGGCGCTCCCTCAGTACTGCCCCTCCGACAGTGCAACGCTCCCTCAGTACTGTCTCTCCGACAGCGCAGTACGGCGCTCCCTCAGTACAGCCCCTCCGACAGTGCGGCACTCCCTCAGTACTGTCCCTCCGACAGTGCGGCACTCCCTCAGTACCGCCCCTCCGACAGTGCGGCGCTCCCTCAGTACTGCCCCTCCGACAGTGCGGGGCTCCCTCAGTACTGCACTGGGAGGGCCAGCCTCGATTCTATGTCTCTGGAGTGGGGCTTGAACGCAGGACCTTCTGACCGGGAGGTGAGGGTGCTGTCCAGTGAGCCACGGCTGACACCACAATAACACCGAGAGTTAGAGATCACACAACCATTCCACACACGGCAACAACAAACAAGCTGATACAGACCCTGCCTCCAGCCAGGACCTGCCAGTTGCCCATTCGGAAACACGCCGATCCCACTCTGCTCCCAGTCATACTGCCGAGTGGACGTCTCGGAGCTACTTCCTATCGCATGTCCCTGCTTTGTGCCTTGCTCCGACAAGCGCTGAATCCCCGGGACTGAGAGTTACGGGAACATCCTGTTGTTTCAAGGACCCAAGGCTGTGATTTCTCCCAGTGCCACTGCTTCCTGCCTGCCTGTTGCTGCGGACTGTGAGCAGGGTGACCCTGGGAGGACACAGGCAGCATCATCAAAGGCAGTCCCTCGGAATCGAGGAAGACTTGCTTCCACTCTTAACATGAGTCCTTAGGTGACTGAACAGTCCAATACGAGAGCCACAGTCCCTGTCACAGGTGGGACAGACAGCGGTTGAGGGAAGGGGTGGGTGGGACTGGTTTGCCGCACGCTCCTTCCGCTGCCTGTGCTTGGTTTCTGCATGCTCTCGGCGATGAGACTCGAGGTGCTCAGCGCCCTCCCGGATGCACTTCCTCCACTTAGGACGGTCTTTGGCCAGGGACCCCCAGATGTCGGTGGGGATGTTGCACTTTATCAGGGAGGCTTTGAGGTTGTCCTTGTAACGTTTCCTCTGTCCACCTTTGGCCTGTTTGCCGTGAAGGAGTTCCGAGTAGAGCGCTTGCTTTGGGAGTCTCGTGTCTGGGGCATGTGGAAAATGTGGCCTGCCCAGCGGAGCTGGTCGAGTGTGGTCAGTGCTTCGATGCTGGGGATGTTGGCCTGGATGAGGATGCTAACGTGGGTGCGTCTGTCCTCCCAGGGGATTTGTTCGATCTTGCGGAGACATCGTTGGTGATATATCTCCAGCGATTTGAGGTGTCTACTCTACAGTGCATCCAAAGTCAGCGTACAGATTTCTATCGCGCCTTTCACGACCACCAGACATCCCAAAGCGCTTTACAGCCAATGAAGTGCTTTTTGAATTGTAGTCACTGCTGTAATGTGGGAAACGCGGCAGCCAATTAGCGCACAGCAAGCTCCCACACACAGGACACAGGGAGACAGAAATCAAGCAACTGTTTGTCTCTCTCTCTTGCTGTCTCAGTCTCTCTATGTCAGTCTGTGTGTCTCCCTCTTTCACTCTCTCTATCTGATTCCCTGGGGGGATTTGTTACATCCTGATGGGCTGGGAGCAGGGTCAGGAGGGACGGGGGAGGGGGCGAGGTGTGTGTGGTCCGGTAACGCGCGGAAATCAGGTTTACCCGCATGCTGCACAGATTGAACTCCACAGCTCGCGTCCTCTGTCAGCGACAGCTTCCCCTGCCAGAGGTCAGGCTTGGCTTCCAGTCGGAGGGGGGGGGGGGGGTGCCACAGGACCAAATGGGTCCGATTCCCAACCCCATGGAGGGTCTGATCCCTGACCCTGGGAGTGGGGGAGCAGAGTCCGATCCCATGGTGGGTCCATTCCCCAACCCCGGAAGTCTGATCCTGAGGGGGCGTGGTTTGTATGAGTATGGCGCTCCTGGGCCTGGCCAAGGGGGCCATCAGCCGGTCCA
The DNA here is from genome assembly GCF_044704955.1 of Pristiophorus japonicus. Classification (NCBI taxonomy): domain Eukaryota; kingdom Metazoa; phylum Chordata; class Chondrichthyes; family Pristiophoridae; genus Pristiophorus; species Pristiophorus japonicus. The sequence continues at coordinate 95,360,714 of NC_091996.1, forward strand.
GGCAGCGGTTGATCGAGGGGGTCGTTCAGCCCAACTGCCTGCCTCTCTTCTGCGGTTACATCCGAGCCGGGGTGTCCCTGGAGCACGCGGTGTCCACCGGTACGCTCGCGGCCTTCCGCAGGAGGTGGGCGCCGGAGGGACTGGAGTGCATCATCACCCCCGGCAACCAAATTTTAATTTGATTTAAGTTTAATGTCAAAAGTTGAATTTGTTTAAAGTGTCGGTTTTAGTGCCCCCCGCCCTTTAATCAGGGGGCGTTTGATTATTGTTTCAGCTAAAATAGTTGTATGAGTACGGCTGGGGGCGGTGGAGGGCGTGTGATGGTGGGGGAGCCTGAGAGGCACCGGGAGGGAGCACTCCTACATAAGAACATAAGAACTAGGAGCAGGAGTAGGTCATACAGCCCCTCGAGCCTGCTCCGCCATTCAATAAGATCATGGCTGATCCGATCATGGACTCAGCTCCACTTCCCCGACCGCTCCATATAATCCCATAATCCCTTAGAGACAGAAACCCTCCCCACAATTAAAAATTACCTGGATGTGCACCTGAAGTGCCGTAACCTACAGGGCTACGGACCAAGAGCTGGAAAGTGGGATTAGGCTGGATAGCTCTTTGTCAGACGGCACGGACACGATGGGCCGAATGGCCTCCTTCCATGCTGTAAATGTCTGTGATTCTATGATCTGTGTACTTCTCTCTGTTTTGGTCTGTGTGCCTCCCTCTCTTCGCTGCGTCTATGTGCCCAACTCAAGCCTCTTTCTGACCGGGCATAACTGAAGACTATTTCCACCTCTATAACATCGCCCGTCTCCGCCCCTGCCTCAGCTCATCTGCTGCTGAAACCCTCATCCGTGCCTTTTTTACCTCCAGACTTGACTATTCCAACACACTCCTGGCTGGCCTCCCACATTCTACCCGACATAAACTAGAGGTGATACAAAACTCGGCTGCCCCGTGTCCTAACTCGCACCCAGTCCCGCTCACCCACCACCCCCTGTGCTCGCTGCCCCGTGTCCTAACTCGCACCCAGTCCCACTCACCCATCACCCCCTGTGCTCGCTGACCCCGTGTCCTAACTCGCACCGAGTCCCGCTCACCCATCACCCCCTGTGCTCGCTGCCCCGTGTCCTAACTCGCACCCAGTCCCACTCACCCATCACCCCCTGTGCTCGCTGACCCCGTGTCCTAACTCACACCAAGTCCCGCTCACCCATCACCCCCTGTGCTCGCTGACCCCGTGTCCTAACTCACACCAAGTCCCGCTCACCCATCACCCCCTGTGCTCACTGCCTCGTGTCCTAACTCGCACCGAGTTCCACTCACCCATCACCCCCTGTGCTCGCTGACCCCGTGTCCTAACTCACACCAAGTCCCGCTCACCCATCACCCCCTGTGCTCACTGCCTCGTGTCCTAACTCGCACCGAGTTCCACTCACCCATCACCCCCTGTGCTCGCTGACCTACATTGGCTCCCGGTTAGGCAGCGCCTCGATTTCAAATTCTCATCCTTGTGTTCAAATCCTTCCATGGCCCTCGCCCCTCCCTATCTCTGTAATCTCCTCCAGCCCCACAACTCCCCGAGATCTCTGCACTCCTCTAATTCTGCCCTGCTGACCATCCCTGATTATAATCGCTCCACCATCGGTGGCCGTGCCTTCTGTTGCCTGGGCCCCAAGCTCTGGAACTCCCTCCCTAAACCTCTCCGCTTCTCTACCTCTCTTTCCTCCTTAAAACCGACCTCTTTGACCAAATATTTGGTCACCTGTCCTAATTTCTACTTCTGTGGCTCAGTGTCAATTTTTAAAATCTCATTATACTTCTGTGCCTTGTGACGTTTTACTATGTTAAAGGTGCTATATAAATACACGATGTTGTATCAAGAGGGCAGAATTAGAGGAATGATTGAGGCGGAGGAGCGGTGAGACATTGTCACTGAGATGTGACAAGAGATGAGTGACGAGAGATCGGGGCGGAGGAGCGGCGAGGGATCGTGGCGAGAGATCGTGGCGAGAGATCGTGGCGGAGGAGCGGCGAGAGATCGTGGCGGAGGAGCGGCGAGAGATCGGGGCGGAGGAGCGGCGAGAGATCGGGGCGGAGGAGCGGCGAGGGATCGTGGCGGAGGAGCGGCGAGGGATCGTGGCGGAGGAGCGGCGAGGGATCGTGGCGGAGGAGCGGCGAGAGATCGGGGCGGAGGAGCGGCGAGAGATCGCGGCGGAGGAGCGGCGAGGGATCGTGGCGGAGGAGCGGCGAGAGATCGTGGCGGAGGAGCGGCGAGAGATCGGGGCGGAGGAGCGGCGAGAGATCGGGGCGGAGGAGCGGCGAGGGATCGTGGCGAGAGATCGTGGCGAGAGATCGTGGCGGAGGAGCGGCGAGAGATCGTGGCGGAGGAGCGGCGAGAGATCGTGGCGGAGGAGCGGCGAGAGATCGGGGCGGAGGAGCGGCGAGAGATCGGGGCGGAGGAGCGGCGAGAGATCGGGGCGGAGGAGCGGCGAGAGATCGTGGCGGAGGAGCGGCGAGAGATCGTGGCGGAGGAGCGGCGAGAGATCGGGGCGGAGGAGCGGCGAGAGATCGGGGCGGAGGAGCGGCGAGGGATCGGGGCGGAGGAGCGGCGAGGGATCGTGGCGGAGGAGCGGCGAGGGATCGTGGCGGAGGAGCGGCGAGGGATCGTGGCGGAGGAGCGGCGAGAGATCGGGGCGGAGGAGCGGCGAGGGATCGCGGCGGAGGAGCGGCGAGGGATCGTGGCGGAGGAGCGGCGAGAGATCGTGGCGGAGGAGCGGCGAGAGATCGTGGCGGAGGAGCGGCGAGAGATCGGGGCGGAGGAGCGGCGAGAGATCGGGGCGGAGGAGCGGCGAGAGATCGGGGCGGAGGAGCGGCGAGAGATCGTGGCGGAGGAGCGGCGAGAGATCGTGGCGGAGGAGCGGCGAGAGATCGTGGCGGAGGAGCGGCGAGAGATCGTGGCGGAGGAGCGGCGAGAGATCGTGGCGGAGGAGCGGCGAGAGATCGGGGCGGAGGAGCGGCGAGAGATCGGGGCGGAGGAGCGGCGAGAGATCGGGGCGGAGGAGCGGCGAGGGATCGTGGCGGAGGAGCGGCGAGGGATCGTGGCGGAGGAGCGGCGAGGGATCGGGGCGGAGGAGCGGCGAGGGATCGCGGCGGAGGAGCGGCGAGAGATCGCGGCGGAGGAGCGGCGAGAGATCGCGGCGGAGGAGCGGCGAGAGATCGCGGCGGAGGAGCGGCGAGAGATCGTGGCGGAGGAGCGGCGAGAGATCGTGGCGGAGGAGCGGCGAGAGATCGTGGCGGAGGAGCGGCGAGAGATCGGGGCGGAGGAGCGGCGAGAGATCGGGGCGGAGGAGCGGCGAGAGATCGTGGCGGAGGAGCGGCGAGAGATCGGGGCGGAGGAGCGGCGAGAGATCGTGGCGGAGGAGCGGCGAGAGATCGGGGCGGAGGAGCGGCGAGAGATCGTGGCGGAGGAGCGGCGAGAGATCGGGGCGGAGGAGCGGCGAGAGATCGGGGCGGAGGAGCGGCGAGAGATCGGGGCGGAGGAGCGGCGAGAGATCGCGGCGGAGGAGCGGCGAGAGATCGCGGCGGAGGAGCGGCGAGAGATCGCGGCGGAGGAGCGGCGAGAGATCGCGGCGGAGGAGCGGCGAGAGATCGCGGCGGAGGAGCGGCGAGAGATCGCGGCGGAGGAGCGGCGAGAGATCGCGGCGGAGGAGCGGCGAGAGATCGCGGCGGAGGAGCGGCGAGAGATCGGGGCGGAGGAGCGGCGAGAGATCGGGGCGGAGGAGCGGCGAGAGATCGTGGCGGAGGAGCGGCGAGAGATCGTGGCGGAGGAGCGGCGAGAGATCGGGGCGGAGGAGCGGCGAGAGATCGGGGCGGAGGAGCGGCGAGGGATCGTGGCGGAGGAGCGGCGAGGGATCGTGGCGGAGGAGCGGCGAGGGATCGGGGCGGAGGAGCGGCGAGGGATCGTGGCGGAGGAGCGGCGAGGGATCGCGGCGGAGGAGCGGCGAGGGATCGCGGCGGAGGAGCGGCGAGAGATCGGGGCGGAGGAGCGGCGAGAGATCGGGGCGGAGGAGCGGCGAGGGATCGTGGCGAGAGATCGTGGCGAGAGATCGTGGCGGAGGAGCGGCGAGAGATCGTGGCGGAGGAGCGGCGAGAGATCGTGGCGGAGGAGCGGCGAGAGATCGTGGCGGAGGAGCGGCGAGAGATCGTGGCGGAGGAGCGGCGAGAGATCGGGGCGGAGGAGCGGCGAGAGATCGGGGCGGAGGAGCGGCGAGAGATCGTGGCGGAGGAGCGGCGAGAGATCGGGGCGGAGGAGCGGCGAGAGATCGTGGCGGAGGAGCGGCGAGAGATCGTGGCGGAGGAGCGGCGAGAGATCGGGGCGGAGGAGCGGCGAGAGATCGTGGCGGAGGAGCGGCGAGAGATCGGGGCGGAGGAGCGGCGAGAGATCGTGGCGGAGGAGCGGCGAGAGATCGGGGCGGAGGAGCGGCGAGAGATCGTGGCGGAGGAGCGGCGAGAGATCGGGGCGGAGGAGCGGCGAGAGATCGGGGCGGAGGAGCGGCGAGAGATCGGGGCAGAGGAGCGGCGAGAGATCGGGGCGGAGGAGCGGCGAGGGATCGGGGCGGAGGTGCGGCAAATGAGGGTTCGTGGCCCAGAAGAGGCGAGGGCCCAGGGGCAGCACGGGCCCAGCCCACACTGCGATATGTGTGTGCACTAGGTCCATGCAGCGGAGCTGGTCTCCAGTCGTCCTGGTTAACCTTTGCCCCTGGACCGAGACCTCGCTCTGTCAAGCCCCGTGTGGTGGCTGGTGTGCAACGGTCACCCCACGTTAAAACAATCCACCCACAGGCATCTTCCACCCTTCGAGTTCAGGACTGGAACATCGGGTCCTTCACTGAAACACCTGTGAACTCATCCCTTTTGGTGGGGAAGCAAGTCATCCTCAACTCGAGGGACAGCCTGTGATGATGATGATAACTACAATTTGTTGTTGATTTTGCCTCTGTTGGGTTATTACAAAGATGTGGAAATGGTCAGCAGGAGGCCATTGTCCCTGATCTTCCCAGCATGTGACACCAGACTCCTCACCTGCCTTCAGCCAGCACGATCGCTCGCTAAGCGACTTGGGATGTTTTCCTACGTTAAAGGCGCTGTATAAATGCAAGTTGTTGTTGTTGTACGCACCGCACTGGCTCCTGCAACACCCGATATAACACACGACGCGCACTTTGAGCTGGGACAAGACGCAAGGGGGAAACAGCGCTTCCAATTACCAAACGCGTCTCGATTGTCAGCAAAACCTCCCAGTGCAGAGGGCCCAACATCAGAAACCTCAATATTGTGTTCACAGTCCAGCAATTTCATAGAAACATAGAATGATACAGCAGCCAAGGGGGCTATTCGGCCCATCGTTCCTGTGCCGGCTCTTTGAAAGAGTGAACCAATCAGTCCCACTCCCACTAATGACACAATCACAAAGCAGCACAGAAAGGAATATAGTAACAGGAGTCGGCCATTCAGCCCCTTGAGTCTACTGCGCTATTCAATGAGATCGTGGCTGATCTGTGACCTAACTCCATCCACCCATCTTTGGCCCATATCCCTCAATACCTTTGGTTAACAGAAAGCTATCAATCTCAGATTTAAAATTACCAATTGACCCGGCATCAATTGCGTTTGGGGAAGAGAGTTCCAAATTTCCAAATTTCTACCACCCTGTGTGTGTAGAAGTGTTTCCTAATTTCACTCCTGGGAGGTTTGGCTCTAATTTTTAGACTGTGCCCCTAGTCCAAGACTCCCCAACCAGCGGCAATAGTCTCTCTCTATCTACCCTATCGTTCCCCTTAATATCAGGAAAACTTTGATCAGATCACCCCTTAACCTTCTAAATTGTAGGGAATACAACCCTAGTTTGTGTAACCTCTCCTTGTAACTTTACCCTTGAAGTCCGGGTATCATTCTGGTAAACCTACGCGCACTCCCTCCAAGGCCAATATACCCTCCCCAAGATGTAGGGCCCAGAACTGCTCACAGTGCTCCAGGTGTGGTCTAACCAGGGCTTTGTACAGCTGCAGCATAACTTCTACCCCCTTGTGTTCTGGTCCTCTCGATATAAAGGCCAGCGTCCCATTAGCCTTCTTCATCATTTTCTGTATCTGTCCCGAGACATTTTAATGATCTATGAGGAGAGATTGGGTCGACTAGGCCTGTATTCACTGGAGTTTAGAAGAATGAGAGGGGCTCTCATTGAAAGGTATAAAATTCTGACGGGGTTGGATAGACTGGATGCGGGGAGGATGTTTCCCCGGGGCTGGGAAGTCTAGAACAAGGGGTCACAGTCTCAGGATATGGGGTAGGAAATTTCGGAGCGAGATGAGGAGAAATGTTTTCACTCCGAGGGTGGTGAACCTGTGGAATTCTCTACCACAGAAGCGCTGTGGAGGCCAAGTCACTGAATATATTTAAGAGGGAGATAGATAGATTTCTAGACACAAAAGGCATCAAGGGGTATGGGGAGAAAGCGGGAATATGGTGTTGAGATAGAGGATCAGCCATGATCATATTGAATGGCGGTGCAGACTCGAGGGGCCGAATGGCCTACTACTGCTCCTATTTTCTATGTTTCTATGTACCTGGGCACCCAAGTCTCTTTAAACCTTCACCATTTTTAGCCTTTCTCCATTCAGAAAGTACCCTGTCTTATCCTTTTTAGGTGCAAAGTGGATGACCTCACATTTGCCGACATTGAAATCCGTTTGCCACAGTTTGCCCATTCACTTAATCTCTCGGTCCCCCTTTGTAAGTTTATGCTTCCATCCATCATTGCCTACAATTCCCTGTGTGCATTTGTCTTCCACACAGAGAGACACAGGTACATACACACGCACACAGGGACAGAGAGAGTTACACACAGGGGCAATGACACAGCAAGTGAGACAGAGACACATACAGGCAGCGTGAGGGAGGCACACAAAGAGAGATGGACAAGACAGATCTGAACAAAAGCGGTCGTGGGCAGTGAGAAATCAGAAAGTTCCTGACAGCGGGCTGACATTAGTGTCCTCGACCAGGCCAACATCCCCAGAATCGAAGCACTGACCACACTCGATCAGCTCCGCTGGGCAGGGCCACATTGTCCACATGCCCGACACGAGACTCCCAAAGCAAGCGCTCTACTCGGAACTCCTTCACGGCAAACGAGCCAAAGGTGGGCAGAGGAAACGTTACAAGGGCCCACCCTCAAAGCCTCCCCTGATAAAGTGCAACATCCCCACCGACACCTGGAAGTCCCTGGCCAAAGACCAGTCCGCCCTAAGTGGAGGGAGTGCATCCGGGAGGGCGCTGAGCACCTCGAGTCTCGTCGCCGAGAGCGTGCAGAAACCAAGCGCAGGCAGCGGAAGGAGCGTGCGGCAAACCAGTCCCACCCTTCCCTTCCCTCAACCACTGTCTGTCCCACCTGTGACAGGGACTGTGGTTCTCGTATTGGACTGTTCAGCCACCTAAGAACTCATTTTTAGAGCGGAAGCAAGTCTTCCTCGATTCCGAGGGACTGCCGGTGATGACAAGTGGGATTGTGCGGTAACTGTACGAAGCTATTCTACCGCTGAGCCACTGACAGCACAGCTTTTATTTTTCTCCTCTCTCTCCACCTCTGTGGGAGCAGTGATGCGAGCAGCTCTTGCTCTCCTCCTCCCCCTCAAGGTGTTAATCCAGCAGACCTCTTCCTTCTCTCCTGCAGACTCAGGTTGCAGGCAGGCAGGCAGACAGAAGTTTCACCTGCTTCCTTCACAAGCTCACAGCTCCCAACATTTTAAAGTTGCGCCTCTAAATCAAGCGGCCCCTGATTAAAATGGGGGGGGGGGGGGCACTAAAACCGACACAGTAAACAAATTGACGGTAATCTTAAATTAAAATTCGGTTGGCGGGGGTGATGATGCACTCCAGTCCCTCCGGCGCGTGGAAGGGCACCGACAGCCCGGCACTGGCAGATCCCACCCGGCAGCTCAAGGCCATCGGCACCTCGCTCCACACCCTACCTGCTCGGCGAGCTTCTTCCTGTAGCTCTCGAGCCGCTTGAGTGTCTCGTAGCCCTGAGTGAAGTAGCTGGACTGCGCATCCATGAACGACACCATCTGCAACCAACCAGAGCGAAGGTCAGGCGGCAATGGAAGCCACAGGCCGAGTCACCTCAAACGGCCTGGAATTATTTTTACAGCAAAGTACAAAAATAATGAAGGCAAACTTAACCCAGTAGATGTGGGCACTGCCCATCCAATGTGGTACTGAGCCATTGACAACACATTGCCCAATCCCCACTCAGTGCCGGTACATAAGAACATAAGAAATAGGAGCAAGAGTCGGCCATACGGCCCCTCGAGCCTGCTCCGCCATTCAATACCATCATGGCTGATCCGATCATGGACTCAGCTCCACTTCCCCGCCCGCTCCCCTTAACCCCTTATTCCTTTATCGGTTAAGAAACTGTCCATCTCTGTCTTAAATTTATTCAATGTCCCAGCTTCCACAGCTCTCTGAGGCAGAGAATTCCACAGATTTACAACCCACTGAGAGAAGAAATTCCTCCTCATCTCAGTTTTAAATGGGCGGCCCCTTATTCTAAGACCATGCCCCCTAGTTCTAGTCTCCCCCATCAGTGGAAACATCCTCTCTGCATCCACCTTGTCAAGCCCCCTCATAATCTTATACGTTTCGATAAGATCACCTCTCATTCTTCTGAATTCCAATGAGTAGAGGCCCAACCTACTCAACCTTTCCTCATAAGTCAACCCCCTCATCCCCAGAATCAACCGAGTGAACCTTCTCTGAACTGCCTCCAAAGCAAGTATATCCTTTCTTAAGTATGGAAACCAAAACTGCACGCAGTGTTCCAGGTGTGGCCTCACCAATACCCTGTATAACTGTAGCAAGACTTCCCTGCTTTTATACTCCATCCTCTTTGCAATAAAGGCCAAGATACCATTGGCCTTCCTGATCACTTGCTGTACCTGCATACTAGCCTTTTGTGTTTCATGTACAAGTACCCCCAGGTCCCGCTGTACTGCAGCACTTTGCAGTCTTTCTCCATTTAAATAATAACTTACTCTTCGATTTTTTTCTGCCAAAGTGCATGACCTCACACTTTCCAACATTATACTCCATCTGCCAAATTTTTGCCCACTCACTGAGCCTGTCTATGTCCTTTTGCAGATTTTTTGTGTCCTCCTCACACATTGCTTTTCCTCCCATCTTTGTATCGTCAGCAAACTTGGCTACATTACACTCAGTCCCTTCTTCCAAGTCGTTAATATAGATTGTAAATAGTTGGGGTCCCAGCACTGATCCCTGTGGTACTCCACTAGTTACTGATTGACTACCCGAGAATGAACCATTTATCCCGACTCTCTGTTTTCTGTTCATCAGCTAATTCTTTATCCATGCTAATATATTACCCCCAACCCCGTGAACTTTTATCTTGTGCAGTAACCTTTTATGTGCCTTCTGGAAATCCAAATACACCACATCCACTGGTTCCCCTTTATCCACCCTGTTCATTACATCCTCAAAGAATTAGAGCAAATTTGTCAAACATGACTTCCCTTTCATAAATGCATGCTGACTCTGCCTGACCGAATTATGTTTTTCCAAATGTCCTGCTGCTGCTTCTTTAATAATGGACTCCAACATTTTCCCAACCACAGATGTTAGGCTAACTGGTCTATAGTTTCCTGCTTTTTGTCTGCCTCCTTTTTTAAATAGGGGCGTTACATTTGTAGTTTTCTAATCTGCCAGGACTTCCCCAGAATCCAGGGAATGTTGGTAAATTATAACCAATGCATCCACTATCCTTGCCGCTAATTCTCTTAAGACCCTAGGATCGTGTGCTCGGGATGAGGATGAGGACAGGGGAGCTGTAACTTCTCTGAGGCACACTCTCTTGGCTCCCGGGTGAGGGACCAGAGGGTGGCCGTGGGAGTACGACCCTGCATGGTTGAGTGCCCAAGGAGCAGGACCATCTTCCAATCACACGCAACTTTGATCAACTGATGACTCGAGGGCAGGCATGGTCAGGGGTCAGCCATTCATCCACGTTGGCCAAAAGTTGGCCAAAAGTGGCAAAAGGAGGGAAGTCAAAAACATACTCACAAACTGCAACACTTCATTCTTCTTCTTTGCTTGAATAACGTTTATCTAGAACAAAATAATATAGCAAAGCACGTCAAATAAATTCTGAAAAATGTGTTGATGTATACACCATGGGTTAGATACAGAGTAAAGCTCCCTCTACACTGTCCCATCAAACACTCCCAGGGCAGGTACAGCACGGGGTTAGATACAGAGTAAAGCTCCCTCTACACTGTCCCATCAAACACTCCCAGGGCAGGTACAGCACGGGGTTAGATACAGAATAAAGCTCCCTCTACACTGTCCCATCAAACACTCCCAGGGCAGGTACAGGGGGTTAGATACAGAGTAAAGCTCCCTCTACACTGTCCCATCAAACACTCCCAGGGCAGGTACAGCACGGGGTTAGATACAGAGTAAAGCTCCCTCTACACTGTCCCATCAAACACTCCCAGGGCAGGTACAACACGGGGTTAGATACAGAGTAAAGCTCCCTCTACATTGTCCCATCAAACACTCCCAGGGCAAGTACAGGGGGTTAGATACAGAGTAAAGCTCCCTCTACACTGTCCCATCAAACACTCCCAGGGCAGGTACAGCACGGGGTTAGACACAGAGTAAAGCTCCCTCTACACTGTCCCATAAAACACTCCCAGGGCAGGTACAGCACGGGGTTAGATACAGAGTAAAGCTCCCTCTGCACTGTCCCATCAAACACTCCCAGGGCAGGTACAGCACGGGGTTAGATACAGAGTAAAGCTCCCTCTACACTGTCCCATCAAACACTTCCAGTTATACCATGAGTTTCCCATTTCTGTTCTGGGCGCTGGGTATCTGTTCCTCTAATGTGGGGAAAACACTCAGAGAGCTGGTTGACATCAGCTTTTCTCAATACTCAAGACATTCCATACCCTAAATCTATCGGACTATAAGATTAAGGGGCGATCTAATCGAGGTGTTTAAGATGATTAAATGAATTGATGGTGTAGATAGAGAGAGAAACTATTCCCTCTGGTGGGGGGGGAGTCCAGAACAAGGGGGCTTCACCTTAAAATGAGAGCCAGGCCGTTCAGGGTGATGTCAGGAAGCACTTCTTCACACAAAGGGCCGTGGGAATCTGGAACTCTCTCCCCCAAAAAGCTGCTGAGGCCGGGGGTCAACTGGAAATTTCAAAAGTGAGACTGATACGCTTACTCCCAAAGGGACTTATTAAGGGTTACTCCCAAAGCAAGCGCTCTACTCGGAACTCCTTCACGTCAAGCGAGCCAAAGGTGGGCAGAGGAAACGTTACAAGGACACCCTCAAAGCCTCCCTGATAAAGTGCAACATCCCCACCGACACCTGGGAGTCCCTGGCCAAAGACCGCCCTAAGTGGAGGAAGTGCATCCGGGAGGGCGCTGAGCACCTCGAGTCTCGTCGCCGAGAGCGTGCAGAAACCAAGCGCAGGCAGCGGAAGGAGCGTGCGGCAAACCAGTCCCACCCTCCCCTTCCCTCAACCACTGTCTGTCCCACCTGTGACAGGGACTGTGGTTCTCGTATTGGACTGTTCAGTCACCTAAGGACTCATTTTAAGAGTGGAAGCAAGTCTTCCTCGATTCCGAGGGACTGCCTATGATGATGAAGGGTTACAGAACCAAGGCGGGTATATAGAGTTGAGGTACAGATCAGCCTTGATCTCAGTGAATGGCGGAACAGGCTGGAGGGGCCGAAAGGTCTAATTCCTGTTCTGAGGTGGGAATGTCGGGAAGAGCCCTCACCTGGAGCACATAGTCCAGCGAGATGTATCGGAAGGATCTCCGAGCGGTCAGGAGGGCTCCAGTGGCCTCATCCACCTCGTGCTGTTTCTTGGGGGGAGCCTGAGCATTTCTGTTCAAAGCGTTCTCCAGATCCTCGCTGCTTTTGTCGAAATGTTTCTTCGTGTCCTTGAACTTCCTCACATCCCTGAGACAGAAAGAAAATGGAAGGAATTATTTGGGGGAACAGGAGCGAAAAGCCTCATTTCATTACCAGGACAAGCCTCGTTGGCAACCCCTCCGCTGGGACTTTATTACTTCAAAGGCTCTGTGTAAATGCAAGTTATTATTGAACAATTGTCAACGAAAGTTCTTTTTAAAACGCTTTTCCAGAACTGTGATTAAATAGAAGCAACATTAAAAAAGGGCAGATTTTACTGGGTCACAGTACTTGAAGAAAGGTTATGAAGTTTCCACTGATGGGGGAGACTAGAACTAGGGGGCATGATCTTAGAATAAGCGGCTGCCCATTGAAAATTGAGATGAGGAGAAATTTCTTCTCTCAGAGGGTTGTAAATCTGTGGAATTCGCTGCCTCGGAGAGCTGTGGAAGCTGGGACATTGAATATATTTAAGACAGAGATAGACAGTTTCTTAACCGATAAGGGAATAAGGGGTTATGGGGAACGGGGGGGGAAGTGGAGCTGAGTCCATGATCGGATCAGCCATGATCTTATTAAATGACAGAGCAGGCTCGAGGGGCCGTATGGCCTACTCCTGCTCCTATTTCTTATGTTCTATAGGTTGAGCAGGTCAGGCCTATACTCATTGGAATTTAGCAGAATGAGAGGTGTTCTTATTGAAACGTACAAGATACTGAGGGGGCTTGACAGGGTAGATGCAGAGAGGATGTTTCCCTTGGTAGGTGAATCTAGAACTAGGGGGCATAGTTTCAGAATAAGGGGGTCACCCATTTAAAACTGAGATGAGGAGGAATTTCTTCTCGTAACGAGGGTGGTGAGTCTGTGGGATTCTCTGCTCCAGAGAGCTATGGAGGCTGGGTCATTGAATATATTTAACGTGGAGATAGACAGATTTTTCAACGATAAGGGAGTCAAGGGTTATGGGGAAGGGGCAGGGAAGTGGAGTTGAGACCAAGATCAGATCAGCCATGACCTTATTGAATGGCGGAGCAGGCTCGAGGGGCCAAATGTCCTACTCCTGCTCCCATTTCTTATGTTGGAGTACAGTATCAAAACAATAAAAGTCCCAAACTACAATCATCCTTCTAACTTGGATCATATATTGGTGAGAAAACTCTTTATGTGGGACTGAACCTCATGGGCTGCCCTCCAATGTTCCCGCCATGCAGGATCCCTTTAACGGGCTGCGTTGCCCATTCAAAATCTTCACGCAAGCGCGGGTTCTTCTGTTAAAACGGCGGTGAGTGGTCTGCGCGGGACTCCCAGTGTACTGCCTGGCCGTACAGTCCTGTAGCTTAGCAGGAGAAATACCACCAACGATGCCTCCACAAGAGGAACTTAACACAATCACAATCACTAAGGAGGCGGTGCTCAGTAAGGTAATGGGACTAAAGGCAGATAAATCCCCTGGACCTGATGGCTTGCATCCTAGGGTCTTAAGAGAAGTAGCGGCAGGGATAGTGGATGCATTGGTTGTAATTTACCAAAATCCCCTGGATTCTGGGGATGTCCCAGCAGTTTGGAAAACTCCAAATGTAACGCCTCTATTTAAAAAAAGGAGGCTGACAAAAAGCAGTAAACTATGGACCAGTTGGCCTAACATCTGTGTTTGGGAAAATGTTGGAGTCCACCATTAAAGAAGCAGTAGCAGGACGTTGGGAAAAGCAAAATTCGGTCAGGCAGAGTCAGCATGGATTTATGAAGGGGAAGTCATGTTTGACAAATTTGCTGGAATTCTTTGAGGATGTAACGAACAGGGTAGATAAAGGGGAACCAGAGGATGTGGTGTATTTGGATTTCCAGAAGGCATTTGACAAGGTTCCACATAAAAGGTTACTGCACAAGATAAAAGTTCACGGGGTTGGGGTAATATATTAGCATGGAGAGAGGATTGGCTGACAAACAGAAAGCAGAGAGTTGGGATAAATGGTTCATTCTCGGATTGGCAATCAGTAACTAGTGGGGTGCTGCAGGGATCAGTGCTGGGACCCCAACTATTTACAATCTATATTAACGACTTGGAAGAAGGGACCGAGTGTAATGTAGCCAAGTTTGCTGACGATACAAAGATGGAAGGAAAAGCTATGTGTGAGGAGGACACAAAAAATCTGCAAAAGGACATAGACAGGTTCAGTGAGTGGGCAAAAATTTGGCAGATGGAATATAATGTTGGAAAGTGTGAGGTTATGCACCTTGGCAGAAAAAATCAAAGAGCAGGTTATTATTTAAATGGAGAGAGATTGCAAAGTGCTGCAGTCCTGGTGCAAGAAGCCCGGCTAGCTCAGTCGGTAGAGCATGAGACTCTCAGGGTCGTGGGTTCGAGCCCCACGTTGGGTGAATTATTTGTGACTTGGACAGGTTAGGTGAGTTGGCAGATGCAGTACAATGTGGATAAATGTGAAGTTATCCATTTTGGGGGCAAAAACATGAAGGCAGAATATTATCTGAATGGCGGCAGATTAGGAAAAGAGGAGGTGCAACGAGACCTGGGTGTCATGGTTCATCAGTCATTGAAAGTTGGCATGTAGGTACAGCAGGCAGTGAAGAAGGCAAATGGTATGTTGGCCTTCATAGCTAGGGGATTTGAGTATAGGAGCAGGGAGGTCTTACTGCAGTTGTACAGGGCCTTAGTGAGGCCTCACCTGGAATATTGTGTTCAGTTTTGGTCTCCTAATCTGAGGAAGGACGTTCTTGCTATTGGGGGAGTGCAGCGAAGGTTCACCAGACTGATTCCAGGGATGGCTGGACTGTCATATGAGGAGAGACTGGATCAACTGGGCCTTTATTCACTGGAGTTTAGAAAGATGAGAGGGGATCTCATAGAAACGTATAAGATTCTGACGGGACTGGACAGGTTAGATGCGGGAAGAATGTTCCCGATGTTGGGGAAGTCCAGAACCAGGGGACATAGTCTTAGGATAAGGGGTAGGCCATTTAGGACTGAGATGAGGAGAAACTTATTCACTAAGAGATTTGTTAACCTGTGGAATTCCCTGCCGCAGAGAGTTGTTGATGCCAGTTCATTGGATATATTTAAGTGGGAGTTAGATATGGACCTTACGGTTAAGGGGATCAAGGGATATGGAGAGAAAGCAGGAAAGGGGTACTGAGGGAATGATCAGCCATGATCTTATTGAATGGCGGTGCAGGCTCGAAGGGCCGAATGGCCTACTCCTGCACCTATTTTCTATGTTTAGGATAGTATGCAGGTAGAGCAAGTGATCAGGAAGGCCAATGGTAGCTTGGCCTTTATTGCAAAGGGGATGGAGTATAAAAGCATGGAAGTCTTGCTACAGTTATACAGGGTATTGGTGAGGCCACACCTGGAATACTGTGTGCAGTTTTGGTTTCCATATTTACGAAATTATATACTTGCTTTGGAGGCAGTTCAGAGAAGGTTCACTCGGTTGATTCCGGGGATGAGGGGGTTGACTTATGAGAAAAGGTTGAGTAGGTTGGGCCTCTACTCATTGGAATCCTGAAGAATGAGAGGTGATCTTATCGAAACATATCAGATTACGAGGGGGCTTGATAAGGTGGATGCAGAGAGGATGTTTCCACTGATGGGAGAGACTAGAACTAGAGGGCATAATCTTAGAATAAGGGGCTGTCCATTTAAAATGAGACGAGGAGAAATTTCTTCTCTCAGAGGATCTGTGGAATTCCCTGCCTCAGCGAGCTGTGGAAACTGGGACATTGAATAAATTTAAGACAGAAGTAGACAGTTTCTTAAACGATAAGGGAATAAGGGATTATGGGGAGCGGGCGGGGAAGTGGACCTGAGTCCATGATTGGATCAGCCATGATCGTATTAAATGGCGGAGCAGGCTCGAGGGGCCGTATGGCCTACTCCTGCTCCTATTTCTTATATTCTTATGTTCTTATATTAAGATCTTACAAATCCCTTGGGAGGACAGATGTACCAACATTAGCGTCCTCGACCAGGCCAACATCCCCAGCATCGAAGCACTGGCCACACTTGATCAGCTCCGCTGGGCAGGCCACAGTGTCCGCATGCCAGACACGACATCCCAAAGCAAGCGATCTACTCGGAACTCCTTCACGGCAAACGAGCCAAAGGTGGGCAGAGGAAACGTTACAAGGACACCCTCAAAGCCTCCCTGATAAAGTGCAACATCCCCACCGACACCTGAGAGTCCCTGGCCAAAGACCATCCTAAATGGAGGAAGTGCATCCGGGAGGGCGCTGAACACCTCGAGTCTCATCGCCGAGAGCATGCAGAAATCAACTGCAGGCAGCGGAAGGAGCGTGCGGCAAACCAGTCCCACCCACCCCTTCCCTCAACCGCTGTCTGTCCCACCTGTGACGGGGACTGTGGCTCTCGTATTGGACTGTTCAGCCACCTAAGGACTCATGTTTAGAGTGGAAGCAAGTCTTCCTCGATTCTGAGGGACTGCCTTTGATGATGATGATTAGCAGGAACATTGGTGCTCTCATCTCCCAGCACGTGTAATGGCTCAGCCAAGAAGGAAAAATTGCCGGTCTGGATTTTCCTGACGTTAATAAAATGGCTGGGTGGAGTTTCATAGAAAATAGCAGCAGTAGTAGGCCATTCAGCCCCTCGAGTCTGCACCGCCATTCAATATGATCATGACTGATCCTCTATCTCAACACCATATTCCCGCTTTCTCCCCGTACCCCTTGATGCCTTTTGTTTCTAGAAATCTATCTATCTGCCTCTTAAATATATTCAGTGACTTGGCCCCCACAGCCTTCTGTGGTAGAGAATTCCACAGGTTCACCACCCTCAGTGAAAACATTTCTCCTCATCTCGGTCCTAAGTTTCCTACCCCGTATCCTGACACTGTGACCCCTTGTTCTAGACTTCTAGGTTCGGACAAAAAAATATAGAACTGAGAGAGGCAGAGATGGACACGGAAAAAGAGGCATGCAGCACAGATAGAGAGAACGAGACAGACAAAGATGGATACAGATGGACACAGGCATAGAGGAAGACACAGAGACAGATGAACAACAACGACTTGTATTTATATAGCGCCTTTAACCTAGTAAAACGTCCTGAGGCACTTCACAGGATGGGATACTTGCTTTTATTAGCCGAGGCATAGAATACAAGAGCAGGGAGGTTATGCTTGAACTGTATAAAACACTGGTTAGGCCGCAGCTGGTGTATTGCGTGCAGTTCTGATCACCACATTACAGGAAGGATGTGATTGCACTGGAGAGGGTACAGAGGAGATTTACCAGGATGTTGCCGGGAGTGGAGAATTTTAGCTATGAGGAAAGATTGGATAGCCTGGGGGTGTTTTCTTTGGAACAGAGGAGGCTGAGGGGAGACCTGATGTATAAAATGATGAGGGGCCTAGATAGAGTGGATAGGAAGGACCTTCTATCCTTAGCAGAGGGGTCAACAACCAGGGGGCATAGATTTAAAGTAATTGGGGGGAGGTTTAGAGGGGATTTGAGGGGAAATGTCTTCACCCAGAGGGTGGTGGGGGTCTGGAACTCACGGCCTGAAAGGGTGGTAGAGGCAGAAACCCTCCCCACATTTAAAAAGTACCTGGATGTGCACATGAAGTGCCGTAACCCACAGGGCTACGGACCCAGAACTGGAAAGTGGGATTAGGCTGGGTAGCTCTTTGTCGGCCGGCGTGGACACGATGGGCCGAATGGCCTCCTTCCGTGCTGTAAATTTCTGAGATTCTACATAAACCTGTGTACACACCCGGGTAATTGGACCCATGCTCTCATACACACACAACTTCAAAATCACACTGTACTCACTCCTTGACGAAATTATACAGATGCTGTTTGACTGATTTCTGAGTCACCTCGATGAGTGTCTGAAACACACAAGAGACAATAAATTTAAACACTGGGGAGATTTGGGGGTGACGCAGGTTCAATTCACTTCTGAATTTAAATACGAGCAGATGCCTCGAGCATTCAGTATTCCCCCTGAAACTTTTGGGAGAATTATATCATTTAAAAGATCTCTCCATATACTTCAGCAATTCCGGATTCTAACTGCAACAAGACGTGGGTTTAACAAGTCGCTCATCAAGGCAAGGGATGTCAGTGTTGGGCTAGAACAGCTTTGTGTCGGCACCAAGCACTCCCAAGGCAATATTCCAGTCATGGGCTCACATCACTTTTCTTTCCTCCATCTCTCTTTTACCCTCTTTCCATTCCCTCATTGATCTCTCCCTCCCTTGCTCTCTCTCTCTCCCTGTCTCCCTCCCATTTTCTCACTACGCCTCTCACTTCCACCCTGTCTCATGTACTCTTTCATTCTCCCTCCATTTCTTTCCTACATTACACTTCAAAAGTACTTCATCGGCTCGAAAGCGCTTTGGGACGTCCTGAGGTCGTGACAGGTGCTATAGAAATGCAAGTCTTTCTTTCTCTCTTTTTCTTTCTCTCTTTCTCTTCCTCTCACAGACTTTCTTTCCTTTTCTCACGCTTTCTTTCTCTCTTCTGTTCTCTCACACACTTTCTCCCTCTCTCACACACACACCTTCTTTCTTTCTCCCTCTCTCTCTCACGCTCTTCCTCTCTCGCACTTTCTCACACACACTCTCTCGTTCTCTGTCTTTCTCTAACGCTCTCTTTGTTTTTCTCTCTCACACACCCTTCCTCCCTCTCTCTCACACACACACGCACTGTCGGAGGAGCAGTACTGAGGGAGCACCGCACTGTCGGAGGGGCAGTACTGAGGGAGTGCCGCACTGTCGGAGGGGCAGTACTGAGGGAGCCCCGCACTGTCGGAGGGGCAGTACTGAGGGAGCACCGCACTGTCGGGGGGGCAGTACTGAGGGAACGCCGCACTGTCGGAGGGGCAGTACTGAGGGAGTGCCGCACTGTCGGAGGGGCAGTACTGAGGGAGCTCCGCACTGTCGGAGGGGCAGTACTGAGGGAGCCCCGCACTGTCGGAGGGGCAGTACTGAGGGAGCCCCGCACTGTCGGGGGGGCAGTACTGAGGGAACGCCGCACTGTCGGAGGGGCAGTACTGAGGGAGCACCGCACTGTCGGAGGGGCAGTACTGAGGGAGTGCCGCACTGTCGGGGGGGCAGTACTGAGGGAGTGCCGCACTGTCGGGGGGGCAGTACTGAGGGAGCACCGCACTGTCGGAGGGGCGGTACTGAGGGAGTGCCGCACTGTCGGGGGGGCAGTACTGAGGGAGTGCCGCACTGTCGGAGGGGCAGTACTGAGGGAGCGCTGCACTGTCGGAGGGGCGGTACTGAGGGAGTGCCGCACTGTCGGAGGGGCGGTACTGAGGGAGTGCCGCACTGTCGGAGGGGCGGTACTGAGGGAGCCCCGCACTGTCGGAGGGGCAGTACTGAGGGAGTGCCGCACTGTCGGAGGGTCAGTACTGAGGGAGCCCTGCACTGTCGGAGGGGCGGTACTGAAATTTGCAATCTCTGTCACTCTTTTGCAGCACAAATCTCACTCCTGACTACTAATTCCCTGATGCTTACAGTCACCAACATGGAGGAAACTTAGCATGTTGTTCACTTGATCGGCACGCTACCCACCACCTTCAATACTCACTCCCTCCACCACCGGCGCCCCCTGGCTGCAGTGTGTACCATCTACAAGATACACTGCAGCAACTCACCAAGGCTTCTTCGGCAGCACCTCCCAAACCCGCGACCTCTACCCGCTAAAAGGAGCTGGTTCCCTTTCTCCATCTCTGCCTCCATCTCCAGCTCACTCTCTCTCATTGGTGACCAGTTGGCGGCCCTGTTTTGGCAGCCGCTGTGCATGCGGGCCGTATGGGCTCTTGATGTGGCACCCAGGCAGACCATTACATCTGTTCAAGCATTATCATCTTCACTTCCGCCCTCTTACCTGACAAATAATTAATCTGTGCCTGCAGCTAACGCTGACTGGACATGGTCCAGAAAGAAAGACTTGCATTTATATAGCACCTTTCCCCACCTCAGGACATTCCAAAGCGCTTTACAGCCAATGAAGTACTTTTGGAGTACAGTCACTGTTGTAATGTGCGAAACGCGGCAGACAATTTGTGCACAGCAAGCTCCCACACACAGCAATGTGAGAATGACCCAGATAATCTGTTTTTGTTATGTTAATTGAGGAGTAAATATTGGCCCCAGGACACCGGGGAGAACTCCCCTGCTCTTCTTCGAAATAGTGCCATGCGATCTTTTACATCCACCTGAGAGAGCAGACGGGGCCTCGATTTAAAGCCTCATCCGAAAGACGGCCCCTCCGACAGTGCAACGCTCCCTCAGTACTGCCCCTCCGACAGTGCGGCGCTCCCTCAGTACTGCCCCTCCGACAGTGCGGCGCTCCCTCAGTATTGCCCGTCTGACAGTGCGGCGCTCCCTCTGTACTAACCCTCCGACAGTGCGGCGCTCCCTCAGTACTGCCCCTCCGACAGTGCGGCGCTCCCTCTGTACTAACCCTCCGACAGTGCGGCGCTCCCTCAGTACTGCCCCTCCGACAGTGCGGCGCTCCCTCAGTACTGCCCCTCTGACAGTGCGGCGCTCCCTCTGTACTGTCCCTCCGACAGTGCGGCGCCCCCTCAGTACTGCCCCTCCGATAGTGTGGCACTCCCTCAGTACTGCCCCTCCGACAGTGCGGCACTCCCTCAGTACTGTCCCTCTGACAGTGCGGCACTCCCTCTGTACTGCCCCTCTGACAGTGCGGCGCTCCCTCAGTACTGTCCCTCCGACAGTGCGGCACTCCCTCAGTACTGTTCCTCCGACAGTGCGGCGCTCCCTCAGTACTGCACTGCAGTGTCAGCGTAGATTTTTGTGCTCAAGTCTCTGGAGTGGGACTTGAACCCACAACCTCCTGACCCAGAGGCGAGTGTGCTACCCACTGAGCCACAGCTGACACCAGCCGGATTGGGAGGCGGCTACAGATTAATGGGAACCCAGAAAGAGGTCTTCCACTCAGACTAATACATCCAATCAAACGAGGGGGAATGGATTCGATCCAGGAGACATCCAGTTCTGTTACTCACCGCGTGATAGTCAATCATATCATTCAGACTGCTCGAAAACTTCTCCAGACATCCCTGTGTGGACAAAGAGCCACAGGTTAAGAGAAATACTCAGAATGAATGAGAGAGGGGCAGTGGCTGCGGGCCAGTATCTCAGTATCACCAGCTGGTAGCATCATCATCATCTTAGGCCGTCCCTCGAACGAGGATGACTTGCTTCCACATGGGTTCACAGATATTTCAATGAAGGACCCGATGCTCCAGTCCTAAACTCCAACTGAGGGGGTGGAACAAAAGAACTTAAGAAATACGAGCAGGAGTAGGCCATATGGCCCCTCCAGCCTGCTCCACCATTTAATACGATCATGGCTGATCTGATCATGGACTCAGCTCCACTTCCCTACCCGCTCCCCATAATCCCTTATCCCCTTATCGGTTAAGAAACTGTCTATCTCTGTCTTAAATTTATTCAATGTCCCAGCTTCCACAGCTCTCTGAGGCAGTGAATTCCACAGATTTACAACCCTCAGAGAGTAGAAATTTCTCCTCATCTCGGTTTTAAATGGGCGGCCCCTTATTCTAAGATCATGTCCCCTAGTTCTAGTCTCCCCCATCAGTGGAAACATCCTCTCTGCATCCACCTTGTCAAGCCCCCTCATAATCTTATACATTTCGATAAGATCACCTCTCAATCTTCTGAATTCCAATGAGTAGAGGCCCAACCTACTCAACCTTTCCTCATAAGTCAACCCCCTCATCCCCGGAATCAACCGAGTGAACCTTCTCTGAACTGCCTCTAAAGCAAGAATAGCCTTTCGTAAATATGGAAACCAAAACTGCATGCAGTACTCCAGGTGTGGCCTCACCAATACCCTGTACAGCTGTAACAATACTTCCCTGCTTTTATACTCCATCCCCTTCGCAATAAAGGCCAAGATACCATTGGCCTTCCTGATCACTTGCTGTACCTGCATACTATTCTTTTATGTTTCATGCACAAGTACCCCCAGGTACCGCTGTACTGCGGCACTTTGCAATCTTTCTCCATTTAAATAATAACTTGCTCTTTGATTTTTTTCTGCCAAAGTGGATGACCTCACACTTTCCAACTCCATCTGCTAAATTTTTGCCCACTCACTGAGCCTGTCTATGTCCTTTTGCAGATTTTTTGTGTCCTCCTCACACATTGCTTTTCCTCCCATCTTTGTATCATCAGCAAACTTGGCTACATTACACTCAGTCCCTTCTTCCAAGTCGTTAATATAGATTGTAAATAGTTGTGGTCCCAGCACTGATCCCTGCAGCACCCCACTAGTTACTGATTGACAACCAGAGAATGAACTATTTATCCCGACTCTCTGTTTTCTGTTAGTCAGCCAATCCTCTATCCATGCTAATATATTACCCCCAACCCCGTGAACTTTTATCTTGTGCAGTAAGCTTTTATGTGGCACCTTGTCAAATGCCTTCTGGAAGTCCAAATACACCACATCCACTGGTTCCCCTTTATCCACCCTGTTCGTTACATCCTCAAAGAATTCCAGCAAATTTGTCAAACATAAATGCATGCTGACTCTGCCTGACTGAATTTTGCTTTTCCAAATGTCCTGCACTGCTTCTTTAATAATGGACTCCAACATTTTCCCAACCACAGATGTTAGGCTAACTGGTCTATAGTTTCCTGCTTTTTGTCTGCCTCCTTTTTTAAATAGGGGCGTTACATTTGCAGTTTTCCAATCTGCTGGGACCTCCCCAGAAACCAGGGAATTTTAGTAAATTACAACCAATGCATCCACTATCCCTGCTGCTACTTCTCTTAAGATGCAAGCCATCAGGTCCAGGGGATTTATCTGCCTTTAGGAAGATGCCTGTGGGTGGATTGTTTTAACGTGGGGTGACCGTTGCACACCAGCCACCACACGGGCTTGACAGAGCGAGGTCTGGGTCCAGTGGCAAGAGTTAACCAGGACGACTGGAGACCAGCTCTGCTGCACGGACTGAGTGCGCGCTCACATATCGCAGTGTGGGCTGGGCCCGTGCTGCCCCTGGGCCCTCGCCTCTTCTGGGCCCCGTACCCTCATTCGTCGCACCTCCGCACCAAACACTTGCCGCTCCTCCGCCACGATCTCTCGCCGCTTCTCCGCCCTGATCACTCGTCGCAAGTCAAGTGTCGCAGAAAGTCGGTGACACTTTGAGAAACAATGTTACCGAATCTTTGCATTCCTCACTTTCTGACATGTGGGCCTCAAGGAGGGAGAAATTGGCAGCCACAGAGCCTGGTTTCCGTGTGTAGAACGGGCGCAATGCCTACCGATTTCACCCCCGAAAGGCACCGAATGCAAAACTGAACTCCCTCCCTAAACCTCTTTGCCTCTCTCTCCTCCTTTAAGACCCAAATTGAAACCCACCTCTTCAACCAAGCTTTTGGTCACCTGTTCGTATATCTCCTTGGGCTCAGCGTCCATTTTAGTCTTGTTGTTCCTCGGGATGTTTTTTTCTGCATTAAAGGCTCTTCGTAAATGCCAGTTGAGTGGTGGTTATAAAGTAATTTGGATTTGGCTGTGGTGCCTTCCATGGACGAATGGCCTGGTAATAGCCTCGCACGTGGGTGAGATATGGGCGTGCGGGCAGTCATGCCTCATGGTGCCTTCTCCCAGCAACAGAAGGTGAATATTGGGTGGTGTGGGCTTCCGGGAGCATTGAGGGTCATGGAACAACAAAAACAAAGTCCGATGGAATGCTCGTCGAATGTGGGATTGCCTTGCCGCCATTCCCACTCCATTTAGACTTGTCACTGGGACATTCAGAGTACAAGGAATTGTGGGGAAGGGAGAGATTAAAAGTAAAAGGGCTTGAGGTTTAGAGAGAGATTAAGAGTACAAGTGATCGTGGCCATGATAAAATAATCAGACACGAACACGGAAAGACAAACACGACGCACACAGAGACAGACAGGCGCAACAAAGGCACACACACACACTCACACACACACTCACACACAGAAACACACACTCACTCACAGAAACACACTCACACACACACTCACACACAGAAACACACACACACTCACACACAGAAACACACACACACACACACAGAAACACACACACACTCACACTCACACACAGAAACACACACACACACACACACAGAAACACACACACACTCACACTCACACACAGAAACACACACACACACACACAGAAACACACACACACTCACACTCACACAGAAACACACACACTCACACACAGAAACACACACACACTCACACTCACACACAGAAACACACACACACTCTCACACACAGAAACACACACACACTCACAGAAACATACACACACACAGAAACACACACACACACACGCACACTCACTCACACACACACACAGAAACTCACACACACACTCACACAGAAACACACACATACTCACGCACACACACTCACACTCACACACACAGAAACACACAGACAGAAACACACACACTCACTCACACAGAAGCACACACACACACAGAAACACTCACACACACACACACTCACACACACACACTCACTCATTCACACACAGAAACACACACACACTTGCACACTCACACACACACATACACACAACACAGAAAGTCACACAAACACACTCACACACACACAGAAAGTCACACAAACACACACACGTACTCACACACATACACACACACACACACAGAATGTCACACAACACACACACATTCACACACACACATTCTCACACACACACTCACACACACACAGAAAGTCACACAACACACACATTCACACACACACAATCACACACACACTCACACACACACAGAAAGTCACACAACACACACACATTCACACACACACACACACACACACACACTTACAGAAACACACACATAGAAAGTCACACAACACACACACACACTCTCATACACACACAGAAACACACACACACACAAACATACAGACACAAAATCACACGCACACACAGGAACACACACACAGAATCACAATCACACGCACACAGATGAACACAGACACAAAGAGACACAGAGAGGGACACACAGATAACTTCAGAACGAGTTAAGTCAGCAAGTCCCTGGCTGGAGGTTTTTGAGCACGTGAGTACTTACGCTCATCATCTCGTCGCCCTTGCAGTGTACCGACAACTCTCGGATTCCATTCACAAACTGCTTGGTGGTGGTGCTGTATGTTCGACCAGCTTCCAGCATGGCACTGCATAACTTCACCAACTGCAATAAGAGAGGCCCATGCACCAATCAGATCACGCAGCAATGTTTTATAGGAGCAGCCTATTTCTAGTTTTTTTCCGATTACATAAGAACATAAGAATTAGGGGCAGGAGCAGGCCATTCGGCCCCTCGAGCCTGCTCCACCATTCAATGAGATCACGGCTGATCTTCGACCTCAACTCCACTTTCCAGCCCGATCCCCATATCCCTCGATTCCCCGAGAGTCCAAAAATCTATCGATCTCAGCCTTCAATACACTCAGAGACTGAGCCTCCAGAGCCCTCTGGGGCAGAGAATTCCAAAGATTCACCACCCTCTGAGTGAAGAAATTCCTCCTCATCTCAGTCCTAAATGGCCGACCCCTTATCCTGAGACTGTGACCCCTGGTTCTAGACTCCCCAGCCCGGGGGAAACATCCTCCCTGCATCTACCCTGTCAATCCCCCTCAGTATCTTGTACGTTTCAATGCGATCACCTCTCATTCTTCTAAACTCCAGAGAGTATCGGTCCAATCTACTCAATCTCTCCTCATAGGACAACCCTCTCATCCCGGGGATCAATGTAGTAGATTGGAATTGACTGGGTTTTTTTTTGGCAGTAAGGTGGGGGTTCCTGTGATCTGGGTAGGGATACAGGCATGGTTTGGACCCTGGCTGATTCCCCCTCCCTCCTCTACCCCAAGTGGGAGTTTAATTGTAGTTGCAAGTGAAGGTGTACCAGGTAGAATAGCCATAGTTAGCTTTTAAAGGATATATCGACATATTAGAACACATTCTTCAATGGCTATTCAAGGCTTTGTGCAGTGGAGACATTACTTCATCAACCTTCCATTGGAAGAGAGTCAGAAATATCATAGGTATATTCTGGCCTCTAGTGTCTCCCTGATTTTCATCGCCCCACCATTGGCGGCTGTACCTTCAGCTTCTTAGGCCCTAAACTCTGAAATTCTCTCCCTAAACCTCTCTATCTCTCTCTCTTCCTTTAAGATGTTCCTATCTCTTTGACCAAGCTTTTGGTTACTAATGTGTATACACCTGTGAGGATGCTCCCACGGTTGTAGAGCTGTTGAGCAAGGTGACCAGGGTCAGGGACCTGCTCGATGGCGGAGGAGCAGGCTCGATGGTGCCAGAGGAGCCTATCCTAGGCCGACGTCCAGCGCGCGGCCAATGCCCTGGAGAATGGAATGCAGTTCTTACAGGATGCGGGATGGGGGGATGTGTCGTCCAGGTAGCTGTGGGAGTCAGTAGGTTTATAGCGGATACTGGTCGAAAGCCTATCCCCAGAGATGGAGACAGAGAAGTCGAGGAAGGGAAGGGAAGAGTCGGAGATGGACCAGGTGAAGCGGAGGGAAGGGGGGGGAAATTGGATGTAAAGTGAATGAAATTTTCAAGTTCCGGGCGAGAGCAGGAAACGGCACCGATACAGTCATCAATGTACGGGAGTGAGGGAGGGGACCCGAGTCAGACTGGAACAAAGAATGTTCCACATATCCCACGAACAGGCAACCATAGCTAGGACCTATATGAGTTCCCATAGCAACACCTTTAATTTGGAGGAAGTGAGTGGAGTTAAAGGAGAAGTTGTTCAATGTGAGAACATGTTCAGCCGGGCGGAGGAGGATGATGGGGGATGGGGACTGGTTGGGCCTCTGCTCGAGGAAGAAGCGGAGGGCCCTCAGGCCATCCTGGTGGGAGATGGATGTGTAAAGGGATTGGACGTCCGCGGTGAAAAGGAGACGGTTGGGGCCGGGGAAACTGGAAAGTGTTAAAGTGACGGACGGTGTCGGAGGAGTCACGGACGTAGGTGGGAAGAGACTGGACAAGGGGAGAAAAAATAGAGTCGGGATAGGAAGAAATAAGTTCCGTGGGGCAAGAACAGGCTGAAACGATGGGTCTACCGGGGCAGTCCTGTTTGTGGATCTCGGGAAGGAGGTAGAAGTGGGCTATGCGGGGTTGGGGAACTATGAGGTTGGTGGCTGTGGAGGGAAGATCTCCAGAGGAGATGAGGTCAGTGACGGTCTGGGAAATGATGGCTTGATGTTCAGTGGTGGGGTCATGGTCCAGGGGAGGTAGGAGGAGGTGTCAGAGAGTTGGCGATCCGCCTCTGCAAGGTAACGGTCGGTTCGCCAAACAACAACACCACCACCACCCTGGTCAGCAGGTTCAATGACAAGGTTGGAGTTGGATCTGAGAGAGCGGAGTGCTGCCAGTTCAGAGGGAGGGAGGCTGAAGTGAGTGAGGGGAGCAAAGAAATTGAGATGGCTGATGTCACACCGGCAGTTCGCAATGAAAAGATCTAAAGAGGGTAAGGGGCCAGAGGGAGGGGTCCAGGTAAAGCGAGAATTCTGAAAATGGGAGGAAGGGTCAGCTGTGCAGGGAGAAGACGGTTTCTCCCTCCACAGACGTTGCCTGATCGGCCGAGTATTTATTTCAAATTTCCCGCCTCCACTGCGATTTGTTTTTGTGCTGTACTTTAACAGCCCAGAAATCCCGGCCTCTCCGCGCCCGTACGGAGTGTGTACGCAGTGTGTACGCAGTGTGTACGCAGTGTACAGTGTGTGTATGGAGTGTGTACACAGTGTGTACGGAGTGTGTACGCAGTGTGTACAGAGTATGTATGCAGTGTACGGAGTGTGTACGGAATGTGTACGCAGTGTACGGAGTGTGTATGGAGTGTGTACGCAGTGTGTACGGAGTGTGTACGCAGTGTAGAATGTGTACGCAATGTGTACGCAGTGTGTACAGAGTGTGTATGCAGTGTGTACGGAGTGTGTACGCAGTGTACGCAGTGTACGGAGTGTGTACGCAATGTGTACACACTGTGTACGGACCAGGGAAGGCATCGGAAAAGCCGGTTTTGGGCACAAAATGTGCATGCGCCAAAAACTGGCTTTTCCTATCTGTTAAGTTTCTGGCGTGACAGATCCTCCATATCTCGGGAGCCAGGACATTGGCAAGGGCAAGATTACAGGATTTACCCATATCTTGCCCAGCAAATGTCCTCAAAACTCTTGCACTTGATAAAAGCAGGGACATAGCCTACATTTACAGGCGTAAGAGTTTTAAAATACACAAACATTTCAAAATGAAGTTATAAAAACACATTTTATTGTTAAAAACACTCCCCACTGTGTTAAGTTTATTTTAAACCATAATGAAAAAACTTTTTAAATAATCAGGAAAATATATATTTTTATAAAATACATGAATAACTTTAATTTAAATTAATAAAAATATGTTGTGCATTTTTTCCATCTTTTATTAGTGTTTTGGGGGTGTTTCTCATTCGTAGTAATAGGAGTTTCAGACTTACGGAGTTCCCATTATTATGAATGAGAATATACTGCACCTGATTGGCTGCTCAGAGCCATGTGACTCCAGCTCCCACCCTGTGCATGTCCCGACGTGCACGCGCTGCGACGCGCAGTCAGGAGAGGCCTCAGGACCGGAAACTCGCGTGGGCCCAGCAGCTTCAGGTAGGCGGGCATCTTTTTCTAAAATCTATTGGAACGCCCGCGGGAAGAAGAAACCGGGATTTCTGGGCCGTTATCTCATTAACTTGATTGTAATAATGAGGGCATGACAACATTCTGCGAGCACCATCGGAGCAGGCCGGGGGAGCGGGAGGAGCAGCGTGGAGGCCTGGCCCAGCAGGCTGAGCGGCCCCCAGCCTGCGAGCACCATCGGAGCAGGCCGGGGAGCGGGAGGAGCAGCATGGAGGCCTGGCCCAGCAGGCTGAGCGGCCCCCAGCCTGCGAGCACCATCGGAGCAGGCCGGGGGAGCGGGAGGAGCAGCGTGGAGGCCTGGCCCAGCAGGCTGAGCGGCCCCCAGCCTGCGAGCACCACCGGAGCAGGCCGGGGGAGCGGGAGGAGCAGCGTGGGGACATACCACTCCAGGGGAGCAGCACGTGCTGGAGCAGGAGAGCAACGGCAGCGAAGAGCGACGTCACCAAGGTCCAGGTCGCTGATTGGAGCGCGGGCTGGTACAGCAGGAGCGGCGAGGTCGGGGCGAAGGAGTGGCGAGAGACTGGAGAGGGAAGTGACCGGGGCCCGGGAGAGGCGAAGGCCAAGGGGCAGCACAGGCCCAGCCCACACTGTGCGATATGTGAGCGCACTAGGTCCGTGCAGCAGAGCTGGTCTCCAGTCTTCTTGGGTAACCCTTGCCCCTGGACCGAGACCTCGCTCTGTCAAGCCCGTGTGGTGGCTGGTGTGCAACGGCCACCACATGTTAAAAAATCCACCCACAGGCATC
Source organism: Pristiophorus japonicus (assembly GCF_044704955.1). Taxonomy (NCBI): domain Eukaryota; kingdom Metazoa; phylum Chordata; class Chondrichthyes; family Pristiophoridae; genus Pristiophorus; species Pristiophorus japonicus. The sequence continues at coordinate 95,390,231 of NC_091996.1, forward strand.
TTCCACCCTTCAACATGTAGTTTGGGATCCGGAATATTAGGTCCTTCATTGAAACACCTGTGAACTTTTTGACGTGGAAGCAAGTCATCCTCGATTCGGGGGACTACCTATGATAATACCTCCACAGAGGGCAATAGGGATGGGGAGTCAAGGGTTATAGGGAACAGGCAGGAAAGTGGAGTTGAGGTAAAGATCAGATCAGCCATGATCTTATTGAATGGCTCCTGCTCCTATTCCTTATGTTCTTACGTGGCAATATCCTACATAAGTCCAACTGTAGTGAGAGCAGCATTCTCGGTGCTGGGATAGGAATGTAACCAAGGACCTTTATGTGAGGTTCTGCTCCCCCACCAGATGGGGGAACTCACTGGTTTGTCAGGTTGAAGTGGGGGATGTTCTGGCTCTTGCTCGGGGTCAGAGTGGAGGAAGGTTGGGTCCACGGAAGGTGTTGGGGTAAAAGGAAGACTTCTCTTCCTCAAGGTGGACTCCCTGATGTAAGGAATCGCCAGCCGCCTGTATCCCCGTCCGTATAGCGACCACGGAATCACTCAGAACAAACCTCCCTTCAACCGGTTTTTATTCAAGCATGCAGGGGAAGGTTCCGATGAACCCTTCTAAAAAGAGGTTTCTACATCAATAGTTATACAGTTATCGAGGTGTGCGACCCTCCTACAAAACCACCAATTGGCCGACTGCTATCAGTGAAGGTTACATTGATTTGTCGACCCTTATCAGACTGGCTCCGAGTGGTCTCCCCCACCTGTCAATCTCCCATCACACATCACCAACCCGCAATGTGTTGTTCAGTGATGTCCACTTTGCCTCAGTTCCTCATGACGTTTTGATTAACTTTGTTTCCCAGTGTGATGCCTCCTTATCCCTCTCCCAGGAACTCTAGTCAAAACTACCAGTCAATACTATAATCTATGTTCCCATAGGCCAACATCCCCAGCATTGAAGCACTGACCACACTCGACCAGCTCCGCTGGGCAGGGCCACATTGTCCGCATGACAGACACGAGACTCCCAAAGCAAGTGCTCTACTCGGAACTCCTTCACGGCAAACGAGCCAAAGGTGGGCAGAGGAAACGTTACAAGGACACCCTCAAAGCCTCCCTGATAAAGTGCAACATCCCCACCGACACCTGGGAGTCCCTGGGCCAAAGACCAGTCCGCCCTAAGTGGAGGAAGTGCATCCGGGAGGGCGCTGAGCACCTCGAGTCTCGTCGCCGAGAGCGTGCAGAAACCAAGCGCAGGCAGCGGAAGGAGCGTGCGGCAAACCTGTCCCACCCACCCCTTCCCTCAACTGCTGTCTGTCCCACCTGTGACGGGGACTGTGGTTCCCGTATTGGACTGTTCAGCCACCTAAGGACTCATTTTTAGAGTGGAAGCAAGTCTTCCTCGATTCCGAGGGACTGCTTATGATGATGACTATGTTTCTCAAACAGCTTACTCTACTGTCCTTGGCAAGTGTTGTTCTGTACTGAATCTTCGATCAGTCTGTGCTGGGGTTCAACTCATTTACCAGCAAGCTTTGATTTTTTTAACTGTTCTCCATTTTAAAAATCATTTTTAATTGAGTTTTATAAGCGAGCTTTACATGCATATGAGCGAATGTCCACTTCCACTTTGGTGACAGCATTTTATCCCTTACAATACTATACTCCCTTACAGAAGGCAACCCCAATGTCCCTGCCTTATTGTCATCCCCTCCCACCACTGTCTCCCCACCCCCCCAACCCCCCACCTCGCACCACTCACCTTCTCAAGTCTGGCTTCAAGTTCCGTCACCTCCGACTCTACCCCTTCAATCGAAGCTCTGGAAGAGAGATTGACTGGTTAAAGACTGAATGCAGCGTTACTTCTGCATATATAAAGTCCTGTTATTTATTACAGCTCCCATCGCGCGCCACGTATTGTGCCAGCTCTTGGGAAGGTGCATAGAATTATGAAGGTTCACGGCACAGAAGGCCATTCAGCCCATGAGGTCTGTGTGTCTCTTTCTAGCGCAATCCAAAACTAATATCGCTGCCCCCCCCAATGCTCTCTCAATAGGCCTGTATCTTCAACTGCTAAAGAGGGCCAAGTTCAGACCAGGAATGTCCCGCACTAGTGTTGTCTTGCTGGGGAAGCACTCCACCGCAGGGGATGAAAGAAACAAAGTCCCTTCCATTGTTTCTTTAGTTTATTTGGCCGCCTGAGGAAAAACATGTTCGAAGACCAGGCCCTCAAATCCACCACCAAGCTCATGGTCTACAGGGCTTTAGTAATACCCGCCCTCCTGTATGGCTCAGAGACATGGACCATGTACAGTAGACACCTCAAGTCGCTGGAGGTATACCACCAACGATGTCTCCGCAAGATCCTGCAAATCCCCTGGGAGGACAGATGCACCAACGTTAGCGTCCTCGACCAGGCCAACATCCCCAGCATCGAACCACTGACCACACTTGATCAGCTCCGCTGGGCAGGCCACATTGTCCGCATGCCCCACACAAGACTCCCAAAGCAAGCGCTCTACTTGGAACTCCTTCACGGCAAACGAGCCAAAGGCGGGCAGAGGAAACGTTACAAGGGACACCGTCAAAGCCTCCCTGATAAAGTGCAACATTCCCACCGACACCTGGGAGTCCCTGGCCAAAGACCAGTCCGCCCTAAGTGGAGGAAGTGCATCCGGGAGGGCGCTGAACACCTCGAGTCTCGTCGCCGAGAGCATGCAGAAACCAAGCGCAGGCAGCGGAAGGAGCGTGTGGCAAATCTGTCCCACCCTCCCCTTCCCTCAACCACTGTCTGTCCCACCTGTGACAGGGACTGTGGCTCTCGTATTGGACTGTTCAGCCACCTAATGGCTCATTTTTAGAGTGGAAGCAAGTCTTCCTCGATTCCGAGGGACTGCCTATGATGATGAGTTTATTTAATATATACCCTCTTTTTATTTTAAATGCACTTATCTCATTACTAACCATAACATCCAATGTCATGTCCACCTGTTCTATCTCCCTGGTAAATACTGGAGCAAAATAATTATTTAATAATGATTTAATATCTCTATTGTTATCTGTAGTATTATCCCGTCTATCCCTTAATGGTCCTATTCCCCTCCCAATCTTCCTTTTTTATTGATGTGCCTCTAAAATATTTTATTTTGTTTGATATTCCTTGATAATTTATCATTCCTCTTTGCCTTCCTAATTGTTTTTTGACCTCTCCTAATATCTTTGTATTATCTCTTATCATGCACTCCTCTGCTGTCCGTGTATTTAATGTATGCCTCTTTCCTTACCCTCAATTGTTCCCTTATGCTGAAAGTGGCCCACCCCATAAGTGACAAGCTGTGGGAACAGGCCCAGTGCGTGACGGCTTGACGCCCCTGCACCACTTTAAATATTGCTACAGTGTTCCCTTAGAACGTGTAATGGTCTCTGCCTCAACCACTTCCTGTGAGAAAGACGTTCCCTGCTCCAGCAATCCCTTTGCATAAAGACGTTTCTCCTGAACCTCACTTCGTTACAGCCTCAATTACTTCAGTTAGCCGTCCATTCTGGATCTCAGTTGATTAATCTCCTCCCCTCTCCTGTATAAAATGGGGACAGTGTAATGTATCTGCTTCATGGGTTCTTTGCTTAAGAATTCATAGCAACACATTGCTATTAAGAATTAGATGGTTTATTAGCAAAAGGTTTAACAATCACAATACACATTACCGGTTCATCCACCAGGCTCACAACCACCAGCCTCATCCCCCGAACCCAACTGGCCGGGGTTTTATTGAGTCTTGTGAACATCACGTGACCGGCTAAGTCACTCCCAACTCAACAGCTCTACAACTATTTTAAGTTGAAACGTAAATCAAATGCTCCCTGATTAAAGGGACACTAAAAGCGACAGATTAAACCAATTAAACTTTGGATGTTAACATTAATTAAATTAAAATTTGGTTGCCGTGGGTGATGATGCACTCCAGTCCCTCCAGCGCCCACCTCCCGCGGAAGGCCGCGAGCGTACCGGTGGACACCGCGTGCTCCATCTCCAGGGACACCCTGGCTCGGATGTAACCGCGGAAGAGAGGCGGGCAGTCGGGCTGAACGACCCCTTCGACCGCCCGCTGCCTGGACCGGCTGATGGCCCCCTTGGCCATGCCCAGGAGCAGTCCTACGAGGAGGCCCTTCGACACAACAGCTCGACAACTATTTTAGTTGTGAACATTAAACAAGTTCCCCCTGATTAAAGGGGGAGGCACACTCCAAAAACTTTTCAGGAGCTCCCTTGTTTTTTTTTTTCCGAGGGCACCAAAACACAAATTGTACAAGTGCCCCTGGTTAAAAGGGGGGAGGGCAATAAAACCGACAAACGTAGACCATTTAAACTTTAAACAACAGTAATCAAATTAAAATTTGGTTGCCGGGGGCCGCCCATTTAAAACTGAGATGAGGAGGAATTTCTTCTCTCAGAGGGTTGTAAATCTGTGGAATTCGCTGCCTCAGAGAGCTGTGGAAGCTGGGACATTGAATAAATTTAAGACAGAGATAGACAGTTTCTTAACCGATAAGAGGATAAGGGGTCATGGGGAGCGGGCGGGGAAGTGGAGCTGAGTCCATGATTGGATCAGCCATGATCTTATTGAATGGCAGAGCAGGCCCGAGAGCCGTATGGCCCACGCCTGCTCCTATTTCTTATGTTCTTATCTACCTGCAGTTACCTTTCAGCTGAGAGGAAGATAGAACGTTTCACGACACCAGTCCCATCAATCAACGTTCACTCGATCCGATAGCCTGAGCAAAGGGTCATGCAAGTCACTTTAACTACGCTTACGGGGGTTGAAATGGGCTATCGCCCCGGTCGGGGCGAAAATGGGGTGTGGGGAGGGGGGGGAGGGGTGCTACGCCGGGCGCACCGTAGAGCGCTACCCATTTCAACGCCTCTCCCCTTCCGTTAAAGGGGCCATGGCGGGGCGGAAAGGGGAGGCCGCGCACGGCGATGACCGCATCATCGCGGGCACAGCGGCCCACGCGCTAACAGCTGGGCACAGCGCTAATGTATCGCGTCTCCGCTAACTCCCGCGCAATTTCACGGAAGCCGGTAGCGCCCTCCCGACCCCCAAGCAAAAACACCATTAGCGCCCCCGCAGGCGATAACGGGAGGTGCACAGCAGGGGAATTTCACCTCCGTGGACTTTACATTCAGAAATGTCCATTTTCAAGGCGTTTATAGTATTATCATTTAGATGGGGTTCCATGATTACTAGTCTATTTGTAAAAAGGTTCTTCAACCAAAATAGTTTGAGAACCACTGATCCAGGTCGACACTCCCAGTGCAGTGCTGAGGGAGCGCCGCACTGTGGGAGGGACTGTACTGAGGGAGCCCCGCACTGTCGGAGGGGCGGTACTGAGGGAGCACCGCACTGTCGGAGGGGCAGTACTGAGGGAGCGCCGCACTGTCGGAGATACAGTACTGAGGGAGCGTCGCACTGTCGGAGATACAGTACTGAGGAAGCGCCGCACTGTCGGAGGGACAGTACTGAGGGAGCGTCGCACTGTCGGAGGGGCAGTACTGAGGGAGCGTCGCACTGTCGGAGGGGCAGTACTGAGGGAGCGCCGCACTGTCGGAGGGACAGTACTGAGGGAGCGTCGCACTGTTGGAGGGGCAGTGCTGAGGGAGCGCCGCACTGTCGGAGGGGCAGTACTGAGGGAGCGCCGCACTGTCGGAGGGGCAGTGCTGAGGGAGCGCCGCACTGTCGGAGGGGCAGTACTGAGGGAGCGCCGCACTGTCGGAGGGACAGTACTGAGGGAGCGTCGCACTGTCGGGGGGGCAGTACTGAGGGAGCGCCGCACTGTCGGAGGGGCAGTACTGAGGCAGCGCCGCACTGTTGGAGGGCCAGTACTGAGGGAGCGCCGCACTGTCGGAGGGGCAGAACTGAGGGAGCGCCGCACTGTCGGAGGGCCAGTACTGAGGGAGCGCCGCACTGTCGAAGGGGCAGTACTGAGGGAGCGCCGCACTGTCGGAGGGGCAGTACTGAGGGAGCGCCGCACTGTCGGAGGGGCAGTGCTGGGGGAGCGCCGCACTGTCGGGAGGGGCTGTACTGAGGAAGCGCCGCACTGAAGGAGGGGCAGTACTGAAGGAGCGTCGCACTGTCGGAGGGGCAGTACTGAGGGAGCGTCGCACTGTCGGAGGGGCAGTACTGAGGGAGCGCCGCACTGTCGGAGAGGCAGTACTGAGGGAGCGCCGCACTGTCGGAGGGGCAGTACTGAGGGAGCGCTGCACTGTCGGAGGGGCAATACTGAGAGCGCGCCAAACTGTCGAAGGGGCAGTGCTGAGGGAGCGCCGCACTGTCGGAGGGGCAGTACTGAGGGAGCCCTGCACTGTTGGAGGGACAGCACTGAGGGAGCGCCATACTGTCGGAGGGGCAGTACTGAGGGAATGCCACACTTTCGGAGGGGCAGTACTGAGGGAGCACTGCACTGTCGGAGGGGCAGTACTGAGGGAGCGCCGCACTGTCGGAGGGGCAGTACTGAGGGAATGCCACACTTTCGGAGGGGCAGTACTGAGGGAGCACCGCACTGTCGGAGGTGCCATCTTTCAGATGAAAAATTAAACCGAGGCCCCGTCTGCCCTCTCAGGTGGATGTAAAAGATCTCATGGCACTATTTCGAAGAAGAGCAGGGGAGTTCTCCCCGGTGTCCTGGCTAATGTTTATCCACCATCCAACATCACTGAATGACTGTTGTTCACAATATATATTCACGATTTAGATTTTGGAATCAGAAACACAATTTCTAGATTTGCAGATGACACCAAATTGTGGGTGTGATGGACAATACTGAGGAGGAATGCAACAAATTACAGGAGGTCATCAATAAACCTGCAAAATGGACATATGATTGGCAAATGAATTTCAACACAGATAAAGGTATTACAGCGTGGTAGGAACAATAGGGAGGTCACATTACTTGGAGGGCGTGAGTCTCGGTCGGGTAGAGAAACAAAGGGATCTCGGAGTACAAATACACAAGTCGCTTAAAAGTAACCACACAGGTTAGCAAGACCATAACAAAAGCAAACCAAACCAAGAGGGATAGAATTGAAAAGTAGTGACGTTATGCTAAACCAGTATCGAACCTTGGTTAGACCACACTTGGAACACTGCGTATAGTTCTGGTCGACATATTCTAAAAAGGATATAGAGGCACTGGAATGGGTGCAGAGAAATGCGAGGGTATAATGTTATGTATGTAACCCTTGGCAACCTGTATCACACCACCACTAGAGGGCCTACCTATTGGAGTCCCAAGGGATCCCAGCATCCCTTGGGAGCACGGTATATAAGCAGGCCTCCCACGCTGTACCAGCACTCTGGAGTTTAATTAAAGGAGCTAAGGTCACACTTACTCATTGCATACAGTACTCAGTTTCATCCTTTATTATGAGCGTAACAATTGGCGGCGAGGTAACGAACAACCACACGAAAATGCAAAGAATTGTTGGTATCCTGGAGAAATTCTCAGAAGGGGACGATTGGGAGGCCTTCGTGGAGCGACTCGACCAATACTTCGTGGCAAACAAGCTGGAAGGGGATGAGGACACTGCCAAATGAAGGGCGGTCCTCCTTACTGTCTGTGGGGCAACAACCTATGGCCTCATGAAGAATCTTCTAGCTCCGGCGAAAGCAATAACCAAATCCTATGAAGAATTGTGTACGCTAATCCGGGAGCACCTAAATCCGAAGGAAACGTTTTGATGGCGAGGTATCGGTTCTACACGTGTCAACGGTCGGAGGGCCAGGACGCGGCGAGCTACGTCGCCGAACTAAGGCGCCTCGCTGGATGTTGCGAGTTCGATGGATTCCTCGAACAAATGCTGAGAGACTTTTTTGTGCTTGGCATTGGCCATGAGGTTATCCTTCGCAAACTAGTGACTGTTGAAACACCGAATCTGAGCAAAGCCATAACGATAGCCCAGGCATTTATGTCCACCAGCGATAACACCAAACAGATTTCGCAGCATAAAGAGGTTTCGGCTAGTACTGTGCACAAAATAACATCGTTTTCGAGCAGGAATGCATATGGCAGAACGTACACACCGGCTGCTGCATGACCTCAGATGACCCAGAGTCCGCCATCAATCGTTAATGCGAGGCAGTTAACACCTTGTTGGAGGTAATCATCGAGCCCATCAATGCCGCTTCAAGTACTTTGCGTGCAAAGGCTGCATAACAATGGGACACCTCCAGCGAATGTGCAGACGAGCTGCAAACCCTGCAAACCACCACGTTGCAGAGAAAGATCGATCCATGGTGGATCAAACTGAACTAGAGACTCGAACCGAGGAGGCAGAAGTGTACGGGGTGCACACCTTCGCCACGAAACGTCCACCGATCATGTTAAAAGTTGAACTGAACGGAATTCCAGTATCCATGGAACTGGACACGGGTGCGAGCCAGTCTATAATGAGCAAAAAGGCCTTCGACAGGCTGTGGAGCAACAAGGCACACAGGCCCAAGCTTAGCCCCATTCACACCAAGCTAAGAACTTACACCAAAGAGCTGATCCCTGTAATTGGCAGCGCAGAAGTAAAAGTCTCCTATGATGGAGCAGTGCACGCACTCCCACTATGGATCATGCCAGGGGATGGCCCCACAGTGTTCGGCAGAAGCTGGCTGGGAAAAATCCGCTGGAACTGGGACGACATCCGAGCACTTTCGTCCGTCGACGACGCCTCATGTACCCAGGTTCTGAGTAGATTCCCATCGTTGTTCGAGCTAGGCATTGGAAGTTTCTCGGGGGCGAAGGTGCAGATCCATTTGGTTCCCGATACACGACCCATCCACCACAAGGCACGGGTGGTACCGTATATGATGCGAGAGAAAGTGGAAATTGATGCTGCAGTGAGAAGGCATCATCGTGCCGGTGGAGTTCAACGAGTGGGCAAGTCCGATTGTCCCGGTACTCAAAGGTGATGGCAGTCAGAATTTGTGGGGACTATAAAGTAACGATTAACCATTTTTCACTACAGGACCAGTACCCGCTACCCAAGGCAGACGATCTATTTGCGATCCTGGCTGGAAGAAAGATGTTCACCAAGTTGGACCTGATCTCGGCCTACATGATGCAGGAGCTGGAGGAATCTTCGAAAGGCCCCATCTGCATCAACACGCACAAAGGTCTGTTCATCTATAACAGATGTCCGTTTGAGATTCGTTCGGCCGCGGCACCGTGGTTTTCCAGGATGACATACTGGTCACAGGTCGGGACACCATCGAACACTTGAAGAATCTGGAAGGGGTTCTAAGTTGGCTAGATCACGTGGGACTCAGGTTGAAACGCTCGAAGTGTGTTTTCCTGGCACCAGAGGTCAAGTTCTTAGGAAGAAGAATCGCAGCAGACAGCATCAGACCCACCGAAGCCAAGACGGAGGCCATCAAGAACGCGCCGAGACCATAGAACGTGAGGGAGCTGTGGTCGTTCCTGGGACTCCTCAAATATTTCGGTAATTTCCTACCTGGGTTAAGCACCCTGCTAGAACCCCTACATGTGCTACTGTGCAAGGAAGACAACTGGGTATGGGGGAATTCACAAGAGGCTGCCTTTGAGAAAGCCAGAAATCTGTTATGTTCAAACAAACTGCTTGTTCTGTATAACTCATGTAAACGATTAGTGATAGCTTGTGAAGCGTCATCATACAGGGTCGGGTGTGTGTTACAACAGACTAACAAATCGGGAACATTGCAACCAGTCGCCTATGCATCCCGGAGTCTGTCCAAGGCCGAAAGGGCCTACAGCATGATTGAAAAAGACGCTCTGGCGTGCATTTATGGGGTGAAAAAAATGCACCAGTATCTGTTTGGTCTCAAGTTTGAGCTAGAAACTGACCATAAGCCGCTCACATCGCTATTCTCACATCCAAAGATGGGCGCTCACGCTGTCGGCATACAACTATGTAATCCGCCACAGACCGGGCACAGAGAACTGCGCTGATGCTCTCAGTCGGCTACCATTGTCCACCACCGGGGTGGAAATGGCACAGCCTGCAGACTTGCTCTTGGTGATGGATGCATTCGAAAACGAAAAGTCACCCATTCCGGCCCGCCAGATCAGGATCTGGACCAACCAGAATCCTTTACTGTCCCTGGTAAAAAACTGTGTCCTCCATGGGAGCTGGTCCAGCGTCCCAGCGGAGATGCAGGAAGAGATTAAGCCGTTCTAGAGGCGCAAAGACTAAATGTTCTTACAGGCGGACTTTCTTTTGTGGGGTAATCGCGTGGTCTTGCCCAAGACAGAGAAACATTCATACGCGACCTACACAATACCCACCCAGGCACAGTAATGATGAAAGCCATAGCCAGATCCCATGTGTGGTGGCCTGGCAACGACTCAGATTTAGAGTCATGCGTGCGCCAGTGCAACACTTGCTCTCAACTGAGCAATGCACCCAGAGAGGCACCGCTAAGTTTGGGGCCGTGGCCCTCCAAACTGTGGTCTAGGATCCACTTTGACTATGCGGGCCCATTTCTAGGCAAAATGTTTTTGGTTGTTGTGGATGCTTATTCAAAATGGATTGAATGTGTAATAATGTCTGTAAGCACGTCCATTGCCACCATCGAAAGCCTACGAGCCATGTTTGCCACACACGGCCTGCCCGATGTCCTTGTCAGCGACAATGGACCATGTTTCACCAGAGCTTAATTCAAGGAATTCATGACCCGCAATGGGATCAAGCACGGCACATCTGCCCCGTTCAAGCCCGCATCCAACGGCCAGGCAGAACGGGCAGTCCAAACCATCAAGCAAAGCTTGAAATGTGTGTCGGAAGGCTCCCTGTGGACCGACTGTCCTGAGTCCTGCTCAGCTACTGCACCAGACCCCACTTTCTCACCGGGGTTCCCCCAGGGGAACACTCTACCTAAAACATTCTACCTAAACGCATGCAGCATTCGAAATAAAGTAAATGAGTTGATGGCACAAATCATTACAAATGGGTATGATTTGGTGGCCATTACGGAAACGTGGTTGCAGGGGGGCCAAGACTGGGAATTAAACATACAGGGGTATCTGACAATTCGGAAAGATAGACAAGAAGGGAAAGGAGGTGGGGTAGCTCTGTTAATAAAGGATGATATCAGGGCAGTTGTGAGAGATGATATTGGCTCTAATGAACAAAATGTTGAATCACTGTGGGTGGAGATTAGAGATAGTAAGGGGAAAAAGTCACTGGTGGGTGGAGTTTATAGGCCCCCAAATAATAATTTAACGGTGGGGCGGGCAATAATCAAGGGAATAATGGAGGCATGTGAAAAAGGAACGGCAGTAATCATGGGGGATTTTAACCTACATATCGATTGGTCAAATCAAATCGCACGGGGTAGTCTTGAGGAGGAATTCATAGAATGCATACGGGATTGTTTCTTAGAACAGTATGTTACAGAACCTACAAGGGAGCAAGCTATCTTAGATCTGGTCCTGTGTAATGAGACAGGAATAATAAACGATCTCCTAGTAAAAGATCCTCTCGGATTGAGTGATCGCAGTATGGTTGAATTTGTAATACAGATTGAGGATGAGGAAGTAGTGTCTCAAACGAGCGTACTATGCTTAAACAAAGGGGACTACAGTGGGATGAGGGCAGAGATGGCTAAAGTAGACTGGAAACACAGACTAAACGGTGGCACAATTGAGGAACAGTGGAGGACTTTTAAGGAGCTCTTTCATAGTGCGCAACAAAAATATATTCCAGTGAAAAAGAAGGGCGGTAAGAGAAGGGATAACCAGCCGTGGATAACCAAGGAAATTAAGGAGAGTATCAAATTAAAAACCAATGCGTATAAGGTGGCCAAGGTTAGTGGGAAACTAGAAGATTGGGAAAATTTTAAACAACAGCAAAGAATGACTAAGAAAGCAATAAAGAAAGGAAAGATAGATTACGAAAGTAAACTTGCGCAAAACATAAAAACAGATAGTAAAGCTTTTACCGATATATAAAACGGAACAAAGTGACTAAAGTAAATGTTGGTCCCTTGGAAGATGACGAGGGGGATTTAATAATGGGAAATGTGGAAATGGCTGAGACCTTAAACAATTATTTTGCTTCGGTCTTCACAGTGGAAGACACAAAAACCATGCCAAAAATTGCTGGTCACGGGAATGTGGGAAGGGAGGACCTTGAGATAATCACTATCACTAGGGGGGTAGTGCTGGACAGGCTAATGGGACTCAAGGTAGACAAGTCCCCTGGTCTGTATGAAATGCATTCCAGGGTATTAAAAGAGATGGCAGAAGTTATAGCAGATGCATTTGTTATAATCTACCAAAATTCTCTGGACTCTGGAGAGGTACCAGCGGATTGGAGAGCAGCTAATGTAACGCCTCTGTTTAAAAAAGGGGGCAGACAAAAGGCAGGTAACTATAGGCCAGTTAGTTTAACATCTGTAGTGGGGAAAATGCTTGAAGCTATCATTAAGGAAGAAATAGCGGGACATCTAGATAGGAATAGTGCAATCAAGCAGACGCAACATGAATTCATGAAGGGGAAATCATGTTTAACTAATTTACTGGAATTCTTTGAGGATATAACGAGCATGGTGGATAGAGGTGTACCGATGGATGTGGTGTATTTAAATTTCCAAAAGGCATTCGATAAGGTGCCACACAAAAGGTTACTGCAGAAGATAAAGGTACGCAGAGTCAGAGGAAATGTATTAGCATGGATAGAGAATTGGCTGGCTAACAGAAAGCAGAGAGTTGGGATAAATGGGTCCTTTTCAGGTTGGAAATCGGTGGTTAGTGGTGTGCCACAGGGATTGGTGCTGGGACCACAACTGTTTACAATATACATAGATGACCTGGAAGAGGGGACAGAGTGAAGTGTAACAAAATTTGCAGATGACACAAAGATTAGTGGGAAAGCGGGTTGTGTAGAGGACACAGAGAGGCTGCAAAGAGATTTAGATAGGTTAAGCGAATGGGCTAAGGTTTGGCAGATGGAATACAATGTCGGAAAATGTGAGGTCATCCACCTTGGAAAAAAAAAGGGAATATTATTTGAATGGGGAGAAATTACAACATGCTGTGGTGCAGAGGGACCTGGGGGTCCTTGTGCATGAAACTCTTTTTTAAGAGTCTACCTGCAAAAACATAAAACATTAAACCGTGCCACCCGACCTGGGTGACACACCAGACATTTACAAGGCCCTTTTTTCCTTTTTTTTTTGTGTTTTTCATTTTTTTTTGGTTTTTTTTTTGGGCGCTAAAATCACATTTTTCCAGTGCCCCCTATAAAAGGGAAGGGGACACTAAAAGAACCGGCAATTAAAACAAATTAAACTTTAAAACGTAAAATCAAATTAAAATTTGGTTGCCGGGCGTGATGATGCACTCCAGTCCCTCCGGTGCCCACCTCTTCCTTGTGCAAGAATCCCAAAAAGTTAGTTTGCAGGTGCAGCAGGTAATCAGGAAGGCGAATGCAATGTTGGCCTTCATTGCGAGAGGGATGGAGTACAAAAGCAGGGAGGTCCTGCTGCAACTGTATAGGGTATTGTGAGGCCACACCTGGAGTACTGCGTGCAGTTTTGGTCACCTTACTTAAGGAAGGATATACTACCTTTGGAGGGGGTGCAGAGACGATTCACTAGGCTGATTCCGGAGATGAGAGGGTTACCTTATGATGATAGATTGAGTAGACTGGGTCTTTACTCGTTGGAGTTCAGAAGGATGAGGGGTGATCGTATAGAAACATTTAAAATAATGAAAGGGATAGACAAGATAGAGGCAGAGAGGTTGTTTCCACTGGTCGGGGAGACTAGAACTAGGGGGCACAGCCTCAAAATACGGGGGAGCCAATTTAAAACCGAGTTGAGAAGGAATTTCTTCTCCCAGAGGGTTGTGAATCTGTGGAATTCTCTGCCCAAGGAAGCAGTTAAGGCTAGCTCATTGAATGTATTCAAATCACAGATAGATAGATTTTTAACCAATAAGGGAATTAAGGGTTACAGGGAGCAGGCGGGTAAGTGGAGCTGAGTCCACGGCCAGATAATCCATGATCTTGTTGAATGGCGGAGCAGGCTCGAGGGGCTAGATGGCCTACTCCTGTTCCTAATTCTTATGTTCTTATGTTCAGCCGAGCTGCTCATGAAAAGGGCATTCAAAACAAGGCTCTCTCTTGTCCACCCTGATCTCCATGATCATGCCGAGGGCAGGCGGCATCAACAAAGCATGTACCATAATCGCGCAAACTTGTCACGCGATATTGAGGTCAATGACCCTGTATTTGTACTCTATTATGGACATGGTCCCAAATGGCTTGCTGGCACGGTCATAGCCAAAGAAGGGAGTAGGGTGTTTCAGATCAAATTGGCCAATGGACTAACGCACAGAAAACATTTAGACCAAACCAAATTGCGGTTCACTAACAGCTACCCGAAGAGGACACCACCAACTTCGACCCTCCAACACACACACACAAGTGGCAACCGACATCACGGTTGACCACGAAGCCAAACTCACCATCCTCAGCAGCCTGGCAAGGCCAGCTGCCCAGCAAAGAACCAACCAACTCACCCACACCTGCATTTGTACCGAGACTATCGACAAGGGAGCGAAAAGCCCCAGATCGTCTCACCTTGTAAATAAGTGTACTATGACTTTGGGAGGGAGTGATGTTATGTATGTAACCCTTGGCAACCTGTATCACACCACCACTAGAGGGCCTACCTATTGGAGTCCCAAGGGATCCCAGCATCCCTTGGGAGCACGGTATACAAGCAGGCCTCCCACGCTGTACCAGCACTCTGGAGTTTGAATAAAGGAGCTAAGGTCACACTTACTCATTGCATACAGTACTCAGTTTCATCCTTTATTATACAGTATACATATCAGGAAAGGATGAACAGGCTGGATCTCTTTCCTCTTGAAAAAAGAAAGCTGAGTGGTGACCTAATAGAGGTCTTTAAAATGATGAAAGGTTTTGACAGAGTGGATACAGAGAGAATGTTTCCACTTGTGGGGAAGAGCATAACTAGAGGCCATCAATATCAGATAGTCACCCAGAAATCCAATAGGGAATTGAGGAGAAACTTCTTTACCCAGAGAGTGGTGAGAATGTGGAACTCGCTGCCACAGGGAGGGGTTGAGGCGAATAGTATCGATGCATTTAAGGGGAGGCTGGACAAGTATATGAGGGAGAAGGGAATAGAGGATTATGCTGATGGATTTAGATGAGGAAAGACGGGAGGAGGCTCGAGTGGAGCATAAACGCCGGCATGGACTGGTTGGGCCGAATGGCCTGTTTCTGTGCTGTATATCCTGTGTAATCCTATCCTATGAATAAACAGATGATCCGGTCATTATCACATTGCTGTGTGTGGGAGCTTGCTGTGCTCAAATTGGCTGCCGCGTTTCCCACATTGCAGCAGTGACTAGAATAGACTGGCGAATGATACTTAAAGGGTTGACGGTGGATAGGCAATGGCAAACATTTAAAGATCACATGGATGAACTTCAACAATAGTACATCCCTGTCTGGAGTAAAAATAAAATGGGGAAGGTGACTCAACCGTGGCTAACAAGGGAAATTAAGGATAGTATTAAATCCAAGAAAGAGGCATATAAATTGGCCAGGAAAAGCAGCAAATCTGAGGACTGGGAGAATTTTAGAATTCAGCAGAGGAGGACAAAGGGTTTAATTAGGAGGGGGAAAATAGAGTATGAGAGGAAGCTTGCTGGGAACAAAACAACTGACTGCAAAAGCTTCTATAGATATGTGAAGAGAAAAAGATTAATGAAGACAAATGTAGGTCCCTTGCAATCAGATTCAGGTGAATTTATAATGGCGAACAAAGAAATGGCAGACCAGTTGAACAAATACTTTGGTTCTGTCTTCACGAAGGGAGACACAAATAACCTTCCGGAAGTACTAGGGGACCGAGAGTCTAGCGAGTAGGAGGAACTGAAGGACATCCTTATTAGGCGGGAAATTGTGTTAGGGAAATTGATGGGATTGAAGGCCGTTAAATCCCTGGGGCCTGATAGTCTGCATCCCAGAATACTTAAGGAAGTGGCTCTGGAAATAGTGGATGCATTGGTGATCATTTTCCAACAGTCTACCGACTCTGGATCAGTTCCTATGGACTGGAGGGTAGCTAATGTAACACCACTTTTTAAAAAAGGAGGGAGAGAGAAAATGGGTAATTATAGCCCGGTTAGCCTGACATCAGTAGTGGGGAAAATGTTGGAATCAATCATTAAAGATGAAATAGCAGCACATTTGGAAAGCGGTGACAGAATCGGTCCAAGTCAGCATGGATTTATGAAAGGGAAATCATGCTTGACAAACCTTCTAGAATTTTTTGAGGATGTAACTGGTAGAGTGGACAAGGGAGAACCAGTGGATGTGGTGTATTTGGACTTTCAAAAGGCTTTTGGGACAAGGTCCCACACAAGAGATTGGTGTGCAAAATTAAAGCACGTGATGTAAAGTCCTTACTCAATGGCACAAAACCCACACGAGGCACATTCTATGGACAAGGTCACTCTATGACCTGAACTTTTATTCACAGGACTAAGAAGTCTGGACCCTGTGTGGGACCTCCCTTTAAATACCTGGATGACCAGGTAAGGAGTGTCTCCCACAAGTTCACCCCCTGTGGTCAAGGTGTGCATTGCTTAAGTATATGCAGTATTGCAGTGGTGTTACATAGAGGTTACATACATGACATCACCTCCCCCCCCCCCCCCCCCCAAAGTCTTATTGGGATCATAGGTTAAGTCTTTCAGGTGGTCTACACTCCCTCGTGGAACGCCGCAGTTGGGACTCTGGTTGTTGAGCCTTGGCGTGAGTGTCTGTCCCCTGTGGTGATTCCGGCCTGTCCGGGCTGACCGCAGGGACTATGCATGCTGCTGAATGTTCTTGTTGCTCGTTCACTGGCGGTGGTGTGGGCAGCATCTCATGATCTTCCTCGGGTTCCTCAGTGTCTATGCTGAACCCTTTTTTTACTTGGTCCAGATGCTTATGACATATCTGCCCATTGTTAAGTTTAACCACGATGACCCCGTTCCCCTCTTTGTCTATTACAGTGCCCTCAAGCCATTTGGGCCCCACGGCGTGATTGAGGACAAATACGGGGTAATTTATTTCTATACATCTCCCCCTTGAGTTTCGGTCATGGTACTCGTTTTGGGACTGGTGCTTGCCCTCAACTATATCAGTCAGGATGAGGGACAACCAAGTTTTGAGTGTTTGTTTCATAAGTAGCTCAGCGGACAGGACCCCCGTGAGCGAGTGCGGTCGGGACCTATAGGCCAGCAGGGGACACGATAGGCGGCATTGAAGAGAGGGTCCTTGAATCTTGAGCATGCCTTGTTTAATGATTTGGGTCGCACGTTCCGCCTGGACTTTGGAGGCCGGCTTGAACGGTGCTATCCTGACATGGTTGATGCTATTGCCGAACATGAACTCCCGGAATTCGTAGCTCGTGAAACATGGGCCATTATCGCTAACAAGGATGTCCGGCAAGCCGTGGGTTGCAAAGACCGCACGTAGATTCTCCACAGTGGTGGATGTCATGCACGAATTCAAAATGATGCACTCGATCCATTTCGAGTACGCATCTACCACAATGAGAAACTTTTTTCCCATGAACAGGCCCGCGTAGTCTACATAGATACGTGACCATGGCCTGGTGGGTCAAGGCCACGGGCTGAGCGGGGCCTCCCTGGGGCATTACCCAGCTGGGCACATGTCGTGCACCTGCAAACACAGTGTTCCAGGTCTGAATCAATTACCGGCCACCAAACATGTGACCAGGCAATGGCCTTCATCAGAACGATGCCTGGATGCTCACTGTGGAGTTCCCTAATGAATGCCTCCCTGCCCCTCTGGGGCATGACTACCCGGCTGCCCCATAAATGGCAGTCAGCTTGGATGGAGAGCTCATCCATCCGCCTGTGAAACGGTCTGACCTCCTCAGGGCATGCTCCGTATGCGGGCGCCCAATCCCCAGTCAGGACACATTTCTTAATCAGAGATAGGAGGTGATCTCCGTTTGTCCAGATTTTGATCTGGCGGCCTGTGATGGGGGAGCCTGCACTGTCAAAGGCATCGACAGCCATGACCATCTCGGCGCTTTGCTCCGCTGCCCCCTCAGTGGTGTCCAGTGGAAGCCCGCTGAGCGTGTCAGCGCAGTTTTCAGTGCCGGGCTGGTGCCGGATGGAGTAGTCATAAGCAGCCAGCGTGAGAGCCCATCGCTGTATGCGGGCTGACGCGGTGGCATTGACAGCCTTGCTGTCTGATAACAGGGATATTAACGGCTTGTGGTCCGTTTCTAATTCGAACCTCCTGCCAAAAAGGTACTGATGCATTTTTTTTTACACCACAGACACACGCGAGTGCCTCCTTCTCAACCATCCCATATCCTCGTTCTGCTTGAGAGAGCAACCTGAAAGCATAAGCCACAGGTTGTAGTTGGCCCTCAGCATTACTCTGCTGCAACACGCACCCAATCCCATAGGACGACGCATCACATGTCAGAACCAATTTCTTACAGGGGTCGTACAGGGTCAATAACTTATTTGAACAAAGTAGGTTCCATGCCCGATTGAAAGCCCGTTCTTGACAGTCCCCCCAAAACCAATCACAACCCTTACACAGGAGCACGTGAAGCGGCTCCAACAACGTGCTTAATTTCAGCAGAAAGTTCCTGAAATAGTTCAAGAGTTCCAGAAATGAACACAACTCCGATGTGTTGCCGGGTCTGGATGCTCGTCGAATCGCCTCTGTTTTGGATTCGGTGGGCCGAATCCCATCTGCAGCAACCCTCCTGCCCAGGAACTCAACCTCAGGAGCCAAAAACACACATTTAGACTTCTTGAGTCGCAGGCCTACCCGGTCCAGTCGGCGTAGTACCTCCTCCAGGTTGTGGAGGTGTTCCTTGGTGTCACGACTGGTGATGAGGATGTCGTCCTGAAATATGATTGTTCCAGGAATGGATTTGAGCAGGCTTTCCATGTTTCTTTGAAAAATCGCGGCCGCTGATCGAATGCCAAACGGGCACCTGTTGTAAACGAACAGTCCCTTGTGCGTGGTGATGGTGGTCAGTAGTTTAGATTCGTCGGCCAGTTCCTGGGACATATAGGCTGAAGTGAGGTCCAACTTGGTGAACAGCTTGCCGCCTGCCAGCGTGGTGAAAAGGTCCTCTGCTCTCGGGAGCGGGTATTGGTCTTGTAGGAACACTCGATTGATAGTGGCCTTGTAGTCGCCACAGATCCTGACAGAACCATCCGCTTTTAGGATGGTAATGATGGGGCTCGCCCAGTCGCTGAATTCAACGGGCGAGATGATGCCCTCTCTCAGCAAACGGTCCAATTCGCTCTCAATTTTCTCCCGCATCACATACGGCACAGCTCTGGCTTTGTGGTGCACTGGTCTGGCGTCCGGGGTGATGCGTATCACTACTTTAGTGCCTTTGAACATCCCGATGCCAGGTTGGAATAGTGACTCAAATTGTTATAGGACATGTGAGCACGAACTTCGCTCCACAGATGAAATTGCGAGCACATCCCCCCCAATTCCAGTTCATCTCAGCTAACCAGCTCCTCCCCAACAATGCGGGACCATTGCCCGGGACAATCCAGAGCGGCAGCCGTATCACTGATTCATTGTGTGTGACCGCCAACATTGCACTGCCTAGTACTGGAATGATTTCTTTGGTATACGTCCGTAGTTGTGTCTCAATGCGTTCTAGTTTGGGTCTACTGGCTTTGTGTGGCCATAGCTTTTTGAATTGTTGAGTGCTCATGAGTGACTGGCTGGCCCCTGTGTCCAGCTCCATGCGTACAGGGATGCCGTTTAATAAAACCTTCATCATCATTGGTGGCGTTTTAGTATATGAGCTGTGAATGTTTGCCACATGAACCCGCTAAACTTCAGCATCCATTGATTTGCCCCAAGGGTCATCCTGCATCACAGACCCCTCTTCTGGTCCATCCGTCTCGTAAATTAACCTGCTTACAGGCTTCCTGCACATTTGAGCTAAGTGGCCACTGAAGTTGCAATTTCTGCAGACGAATTGTTGAAACCTGCAAGTCCTGGCAGAGTGTTTGCCCCCACACCTCCAGCATGAACTGAGATTCCCACTGTTGTGAACAAAGGAGCTATGACCCTGCATTCCTCGCTGATTGTCTCTTTGACTGCCCTTGAGTACCTTGTTAGTGGGTGTCAATGGCCTCATCCCGGACCGCATTGTCCACTGTGATGGTGTAAATGTCCGTTCAGCCTGCCATTGTCTCTGTTGAAAACCTGCTCTGGTGTCTATTGTTGCCTGGGGTGTGTCGAACTGCCCTTGCCTGCCTGCGGGGCTCTGAGTCGCACTGATGATGTTGACTCACTGATCCATCGTCACGTTGGAGGCAGAATTGCTCGCGTATATTATTTGGGTTTCCTCCTCCCCCGCCATGAAAGTCTGAGCCATCAACGCCGCTGCTTTTAAAGTCAAGTCCTTGGTCTCAATTAACTTTCAGAAAATCCCCGCATGACCGATGCCCTCAATAAAGAAATCCCTTAATATCTCCCCCCGGCAGGCGTCTGTGAACTTAGAGGCTGGCCAAATGCCGGAGGTCCGCAACGAAGTCCGGTATGCTCTGTCCTTTACGACGTCGGTGGGTATAGAATCTGTGTCGGGCCATGTGTATGCTGCTCGCTGGTTTGAGGTGCTCACCAATTAGTTTGCTGAGCTCTTCAAAAGTTTTGTCCACCGGCTTTTCGGGTGCTAGTAGGTCCTTCATGAGCGCGTAAGTCTTAGGTCCGCAGCTGGTCAGCAGATGTGCCCTTCGCTTGTCGGCCGCTGCATCTCCCAGCCATTCTTTCGTGACAAAGCTTTGCTGGAGCCTCTCAATGAAATCGTCCCAGTCCTCACCAACATAGTACCGTTCCTCTGTGCTACCGGTGGCCATTCTCGTGGGTCGCTGATTCCCGTTTCTCGTCGCCAATGGCACAAAACCCACACGAGGCACATTCTATGAATAAGGTCACTCTATGACCTGAACCTTTATTCACAGGACCAAGAAGTGATGACCCTGCATGGGACCTCCCTTTATATACCTGGATGACCAGGCAAGGAGTGTCTCCCACAAGTTCACCCCCTATGGTCAAGGTGTGCATTGCTTAAGTATATGCAGTATTGCAGTGGTGTTACATAGAGGTTACATATATGACACATGGTATTGGGGGTAATGTACTGATGTGGATAGAGAACTGGTTGGCAGACAGGAAGCAGAGAGTCGGGATAAACGGGTCCTTTTCAGAATGGCAGGCAGTGACTAGTGGAGTGCCGCAGGGCTCAGTGCTGGACCCCAGCTATTTACAATATACATTAATGATTTGTATGAAGGAATTGAGTGTAATATCCCCAAGTTTGCAGATGACACTAAGCTGGATCGGCAGTGTGAGCTGTGAGGAGGATGCTAAAAGGCTGCAGGGTGACTTGGACAGGTTAGGTGAGTGGCCAAACGCATGGCAGATTCAGTATAATGTAGATAAATGTGAGGTTATCCACTTTGGTGGCAAAAACAGGAAGGCAGATTATCTGAATGGCGGCAGATTAGGTAAAGGGGAGGTGCAACGAGACCTGGGTGTCATGGTACATCAGTCATTGAAAATTGGCATGCAGGTACAGCAGACGGTGAAGAAGGCAAATGGTATGTTGGCTCGGGGATTTGAGTATAGGAGCAGGGAGGTCTTACTGCAGTTGTACAGGGTCTTGGTGAGGCCTCACCTGGAATATTATGTTCAGTTTTGGTCTCCTAATCTGAGGAAGGACGTTCTTGCTATTGAGGGAGTGCAGCGAAGGTTCACCAGACTGATTCCCGGGATGGCAGGACTGACATATGAGGAGAGACTGGATCGACTGGGCCTGTATTCACTGGAGTTTAGAAGGAAGAGAGGGGATCTCATAGAAACATATAAAATTCTGATGGGACTGGACAGGTTAGATGCAGGAAGAATGTTCCCGATGTTAGGGAAGTCCAGAACCAGGGGACATAGTCTAAGGATAAGGGGTAAGCCATTTAGGACCAAGATGAGGAGAAATTTCTTCACTCAGAGAGTTGTGAACCTGTAGAATTCTCTACCGCAGAGAGTTGTTGATGCCAGTTAATTGGATATATTCAAGAGGGAGTTAGATATGGCCCTTACGGCTAAAGGGATCAAGGGTCATCGAGAGAAAGCAGGAAAGGGGTACTGAGGGAATGATCAGCCATGATCTTACTGAATGGTGGTGCAGGCTTGAAGGGCCGAATGGCGTACTCCTGCACCTATTTTCTATGTTTCTATATTTCTATGACTACACTCCAAAAATTACTTCATTGGTTGTGAAGCGCTTTGGGACATCCTAAGATTGCCAAAGGCGCTATATAAATGCAACTTCTTTCTTTTTCTTTCACTTCAATGTTGCATTTCGAAAGGAGATAAAACCTCAAAAGTATTTAATTAAAAACAAAATGGCCTCCCAGTCCTAAGGTGTGAAAGAGGTCAAAGTGTGAATGATAACGGTTTGCAGCCAATCCAATACTCTCTCTCGTAGCTTCACCTCTAATCTAAGGCACAGTCAATCAAGGTTTTGAGCTATTCAGGTATTCTGAAAGACAACAAAATAAGGAGGTTTCCTGGTTACGGGATTGTATCGAAAGGGGCGCTTTATTAGGTGCTTTTACAGCCCCCTTTTGACAGAAGGAGAACAAAACGGTCTGTTGCCTGGGCTGGCTTCGAGTTCCTATGTTTGTGGTTACTTCTACTTCCTATGTGCTTTTATCGTTCCTTACCATCAATCAACCTAGCACTGCTGGCTTCCTGTTGTCACAGCCGTTGCCTAGCGATGCATCATGATAGTGTGTGGTAAGGGCTGACAGTCAACGCTAGGCCGGGCTGCAGTGGGCTGCTTATTCAAATGATGCAATGCTCTGACATAGTTCCATTGAGCTGCGTTGGTACCTCATTTGAAGAGGTCTCAAGGCGCCTTTCAAATGCAACCAGCGGTCGTGTCTGCTCTGTGGATTGTGAGGCAGCTGCTCATAATGCCTGCGTCTTACCATGCTGAATCTCAACAAGTGAATCTCAAAAGGGAACTTTAAAAATGATATTGATTGTGGTCATTTCTGAGGTTAAAGATGAGGAACATGATTCAGACAGTGTAGCGGGAGCTTTACTCTGTATCTAACCCCTTGTACCTGCCCTGGGAGTGTTTGATGGGACAGTGTAAAGGGAGCTTTACTCTGTATCTAACCCCCTGTACCTGCCCTGGGAGTGTTTGATGGGACAGTGTAGAGGGAGCTTTACTCTGTATCTAACCCCCTGTACCTGCCCTGGGAGTGTTTGATGGGACAGTGTAAAGGGAGCTTTACTCTGTATCTAACCCGTGCTGTACCTACCCTGGGAATGTTTGATGGGACAGTGTAGCGGGAGCTTTACTCTGTATCTAACCCCTTGTACCTGCCCTGGGAGTGTTTGATGGGACAATGTAGAGGGAGCTTTACTCTGTATCTCACCCCCTGTACCTGCCCTGGGAGTGTTTGATGGGACAGTGTAGAGGGAGCCTTACTCTGTATCTAACCCCTTGTACCTGCCCTGGGAGTGTTTGATGGGACAGTGTAGAGGGAGCTTTACTCTGTATCTAACCCCCTGTACCTGCCCTGGGAGTGTTTGATGGGACAGTGTAGAGGGAGCTTTACTCTGTATCTAACCCCCTGTACCTGCGATGGAGATATATGATGTTGAGACTCGTGGATAAAATGGGGGAAAGAACATCAACACCACAGAAAACAAAGCACATTTTGATGACTTAATCGATGCAGAGAATCAAAGCAGAAGTTGCACCTATTTTTTTGCAAACTCTGCCTTTTTTCGTGAATATGCCAATTGCAATTAAGACAAAATAATTAGCATTAGATGAAAAACCGCAAGTGTAACTAGGTCTCGTCGACAGGAAATCAAAATGACTGTGGCTACAGTAGTCGCAGAGAGCTTAGATTCGCTGCGAGCGAGTTCAGCCTGATGTGGGTTCCTGTGCAAAATTATCATCCAATGCTTTGGCTCGGTGCTTGGCCCTGAATCTGAGATACACCACATCTGTGGCTGAGGGCGGGTTAGTCCGACACCTTTCACTCTGGGCCTGACTTCCAACTCATGGATTCACACCAAGAGTACTTCTCCACCGTGCTTTAGTACCTTGGCAGGGATTCCAGCTTTCATGCTGGGGCCCTGCTGTTTTTCAGTTGTCGGTTGGCCTTTTCAACCTCATGCCGGACTGGGCTTGTGCCGAGATGGTGGCGGGTAGCTTCTGTGGGATGGAGTCTAAGATACTCACGTCAAAGACAGAGTCTCGGTTCAGGAGATCCTCGAAGTGCTCCTTCCAGCGGGCACTGACGGCCTCTCTGTCCTTGATGAGCACCTCTCCGTTCTTGGCCCTCAGTGGATCAAGACTTGAGTGCTTAGGCCGTAGGTACTTGACTGCGCTAAAAAATCCACGCTGTACCTGCCCTGGGAGTGTTTGATGGGATAGTGTAGAGGGAGCTTTACTCTGTATCTAACCCCCCGTACCTGCCCTGGGAGTGTTTGATGGGACAGTGTAGAGGGAGCTTTACTCTGTATCTAACCCCGTGCTGTACCTGCCCTGGGAGTGTTTGATGGGACAGTGTAGAGGGAGCTTTACTATGTATCTAACCCCGTGCTGTACCTGTCCTGGGAGTGTTTGGTGGAACAGTGTAGAGGGAACTTTACTCTGTATCTAACCCGTGCGGCACATGCCCCGAGAGTGTTTGATGGGACAGTGTAGAGGGATCTTTACTCTGTATCTAACCCCGTGCTGTACCTGCCCTGGGAGTGTTTGATGGGACAGTGTAGGAGGAGCTTTACTCTGTATCTAACCCGCGCCGTACATGCCCTGAGAGTGTTTGATGGAACAGTGTAGAGGGAGCTTTACTCTGTATCTAACCCGTGCTGTACCTGCCCTGGGAGTGTTTGATGGGACAGTGTAGAGGGAGCTTTACTCTGTATCTAACCACGTGCTGTACCTGCCCTGAGAGTGTTTGATGGGACAATGCAGAGGGAGCTTTATTCTGTATCTAACCCATTTCTATTCCTGTGATGGAGACATACGATGTAGAGATCCGTGGGTAAAATGGGGGAAAGATAACATAAGAAATAGGAGCAGGAATAGGCCATACGGCCCCTCAAGCCTGCTCTGCCATTTAATACGATCATGGCTGATCTGATCATGGACTCAGGTCCACTTCCCTGCCCGCTCCCCATAACCCCTTAATCCCTTATCGGTTAAGAAACTGGTCTATCTCTGTCTTAAATATATTCAATGTCCCAGCTTCCACAGCTCTCTGAGGCAGCGAATTCCACAGATTTACAACCCTCTGAGAGAAGAATGTCGTGATTGTCGGCTAGATGCTGGACCTCCTGCGCTTTTTCGACCCACCATTTGTTCTTACGGTCACGAGTTTTTCGCTGGACCTCAGCCTTCAGTTGTCTGTAGGTCCGCTTTCTTTCACTCGAGCTGTGGAGTTGTTTCCAATTCAGAAATGCCTTGCGTTTGCGGTTTATTAGCTCCAGGATCTCCGGGTCATTCTCATCGAACCAGTCTTGATGTTTTCTGGTAAAGTAACCAAGAGTCACTTCGCAGGTGCGAATTATGGTGGACTTGAGGACAGACCAGGCACTGTGGACACTCTGCGTCTCCGGTTCATTGGAGGTCGTCAGGTTGACTGTGATGCGTTAGCTGAGTAAGACTTTCTTGTACAGTAGACACCTCAAGTCGCTGGAGAAATACCACCAACGATGTCTCCGCAAGATCCTACAAATCCCCAGGAGGACAGACGCACCACCATTCGCGTCCTCGACCAGGCCAACATCCCCAGCATTGAAGCACTGACCACACTCGACCAGCTCCGCTGGGCGGGCCACATTGTTCGCATGCCTGACACGAGACTCCCAAAGCAAGCGCTCTACTTGGAATTCCTTCACGGCAAGCGAGCCAAAGGTGGGCAGAGGAAACGTTACAAGGACACCCTCAAAATCTCCCAGATAAAATGCAACATCCCCACCGACACCTGGGAGTCCCTGGCCAAAGACCGCCCTAAGTGGAGGAAGTGCATCCGGGAGGGCGCTGAGCACCTCGAGTCTCATATCCGAGAGCATGCAGAAACCAAGCGCAGGCAGCGGAAGGAGCGTGCGGCAAACCTGTCCCACCCTCCCCTTCCCTCAACGTCTATCTGTCCCACCTGTGACAGAGACTGTGGTTCTCCTATTGGACTGTTCAGCCACCTAAGGACTAATTTTAAGAGTGGAAACCAGTCTTCCTCGATTCCGAGGGACTGCCTACGATGATGATGATGATCTTTGTAGGGTCATTGAGTGCTTCAATGTTGATCTGTTTGCGATAGCATCTCTCTTGCCCCCACCGTTTTGAGGCTACGTTGATGGAGATATTGGAGCGAATTGGGCGGTGGTCCGTCCAGCAGTCGTCGGCCCCTCTCATGGCGAGGGTGGTGCGCACGTTCTTGCGGTTCCTCGCTGAGATGATGACTTAGTCGAGCAGATGCCAGTGCCTGGAGCGAGGGTGTTGCCATGAAGCCTTGTACTTGTCTTTCTGATGGAACAAGGTGTTGGTTATGACAAGACCATTGTTTTGAGCATTTCGTCAGGAGGAGGATACCATTGGAGTTGGCTTTCCATACCCCTTCCCTGCCAATCACCCCTCTCCATAGGTCTGTGTCCTTTCCAACTCTGGCATTAAAGTCGCAAAGGTGAATCAGCTTGTCGCCAGTTGGTTCTCGGGACATCATCGCTCTGATCAGGAAGGAGTAGAGCATGCTGGGGCATCTCAGAGATGCCGTAATCGTGACCATCTTTAAGAAAGGGACAAGTCTGACTGCAGTAATTACAGAGGAGTTTCCCTGCTGTCTGCCACAGGGAAAGTCATCGCAAGAATCCTCCTCAATCGCCTTCTCCCTGTGGCTGAAGAGCTCCTCCCAGAGTCGCAATGCGGATTCCGCCCACTAAGAGGCACAACGGACATGATCTTCGCTGCGCGACAAGTCCAAGAAAAATGTAGGGAGCGGCATCAACCTCTGTACATGGCCTTTCTTGACCTCACAAAAGGCCTTCGACTCAGTCAACCGCGAGGGATTATGGAGAGTCCTTCGCAAATTCGGCTGTCCTCAAAGATTCATCACCATTCTCCGCCTGCTTCACGATGACATGCCAGCCTTGATCCTGACCAATGGATCCACCACAGATCCAATCCAAGTGTAGACCGGGGTCAAGCAAGGCTGTGTCATTGCACCAACGCTCTTCTCAATCTT
Organism: Pristiophorus japonicus; assembly: GCF_044704955.1. Taxonomy (NCBI): domain Eukaryota; kingdom Metazoa; phylum Chordata; class Chondrichthyes; family Pristiophoridae; genus Pristiophorus; species Pristiophorus japonicus. Next base: position 95,417,575 of record NC_091996.1, read on the forward strand.
CCTCGCTTCAGTGCTTCATCTCACCCTTAACAAGCTCCCCCGCTGGAGTTTAGTTAATCTACAGGACAAGGGGGAAATTGTTCAACCTCCGTTGCCTCCAGACCAGATCCAAGGTTGCTTCAACCTCTGTCGTTAAATTACAATATGCAGATGACACTTGCATTTCTGCACACTCGGAGTCCGAACTCCAAACCATCGTTGACACCTTCACTGAAGCGTACGAGAGTCTGGGCCTCACATTAAACATCAGTAAGACAAAGGTCTTCTACCAACCTGCCCCTGCCACACAGAACTGCACCCCCGTTATCAAGATCCACGATGAGGCCTTGGACAATGCGGACCACTTCTCATACTTTGAGACCCTGGGGCCCGAACTCGGTGAAAGACAAGGCCCGCCCAAGTGCCGCCCAAAGGCCCGCCGATGACCGCCGAGAGACCGGGCGGTACTTTGCCAGGAAGATTCCTCTAAAAGAGGTGGCAGTACCGCCCGACAGCAAAATAACGGCTTACGCCGTCGATCTGGGCGGCTGCTCAGCAGCAAAGGCTCTTACCGCCCAAGTGCCGTCGAGGATGGAGTCGGGGCCCAGGGAGGGCGGAGGAGCTGAAAATAAAAACTATTACCAAAAGAAAATAAACACCGGAACAAAGATTTTTGAAAGATCTTCACTAACCTTTTTTTTGCAGGTCTTCGTACTTACCGCCGGAGTTAGACCGGCCTCCACACAGTGGTCCTCCTGGCCGGCCACAATATTGGTGGCCTTACCGCCCCCTGCTGGCACCGACTCCCGCCCGCACCAATCTGGCAGCTCGGCGGATGGGAGATCACTTGCCAGAGGCCATCAGCGGGCGGTTCCTGGCGGTACTCCCCTCCTGCCCGCTCCACCCAGAGTGGAAACTGGCACAGAGGGGAAACCGGAGGCAAAACCCGGCGACAGTCAGCGGCATTGGGCGGTAAGGCCACCGATATCGGGGCCCTAATATCGGCAAGGGCAGACATCGATGACCAAGTCCAAAGCTGCCTTCAGTGTGCCAGTGCAGCCTTTGGCCGCCAGAGGAAAAGAGTGTTCGAAGACCAGGATCTCAAACCCGGCACCAAGCTCATTGTCTACAGAGCAGTAGTGATACCCGCCCTCCTATATGCTTCAGAGATATGGACTATGTACAGCAGGCACCTCAAAGTACTGGAGAAGTACCACCAATGCTGCCTCCGCAAGATCCTGCAAATCCATTGGCAGGATAGGTGTACCAATGTCAGTGTTCTCTCTCTCAGGCCAACAACCCCAGCATCGAGGCACTGACCATGCTTGACCAGGTAGGCGGGCCACATTGTCCGTGTTGTGTACCTGTAAAGCATGCACTCCCATGTTCCGCCAGCAGGAAGCGCATCCCCTGAAGTCCCAAGGTATCCCTGCATCCCTTAGGAGCACTGTACATAAGCCGGCTCCAAAGGCCTGTTCCTCACTCTGGAGTGTCTGAATAAAGACTGAGGTCACTGTTACTTTAACCTCCCTGTGTGCAGTCTCATCATGTGCAGGAACACAATAACTGGCGACGAGTATACGAATCCAATGCAAAGATGCAGCACACTGTGGGCATCCTGGAGAAGTTCTCGGAGGGTGAGGACTGGGAAGCCTATGTCGAACGGCTAGACCAGTACTTTGTAGCCAACGAGCTGGACGGAGAAGGAAGCGCTGCAAAAAGAAGAGCGGTCCTCCTCACAGTCTGCGGGGCACCGACCTACAGCCTCATGAATAATCTTCTGGCTCCGGCGAAACCCACAGATAAGCTGTGTACACTGGTTCGGGTGCATCTTAACCCAAGGGAGAGCGTGCTGAGGTATCGGTTCTACACGTGCCAGCGGTCTGAAGGTCAGGAAGTGGCGAGCTACGTCACCAAGCCAAGGCAACTTGCAGGACAGTGTGAGTTTGATGGCTACCTGGAGCAGATGCTCAGAGACTTTTTTGTACTGGGCATTGGCCACGAGACCATCTTACGAAAACTTTTGACTGTAGAGACATCGACCCTCAGTAAGGCCATTGCGATAGTACAGGCTTTTATGTCAACCAGTGATAACACCAAACAAATTTCTCAGCACACAAGTGCTAGCAATGTTCATAAATTAACTGCAACTGTACAGGGCAGAAACCATGAGTCTGCAACTGCCAGCAGGCCTCAGGTGACCCAGATGACTCGGAGTCCCCAACAAAGGATGAATGCAAGGCAATTCACACCTTGTTGGCGTTGTGGAGGCTTCCACTCAGCCTATTCATGCCGCTTCAAAGGATATGTTTGCAAGAGCTGTGGAACAATGGGGCACCTCCAACGAGCTTGCAGACGAGCTGCAAGCTCTGCAAAACCTGCTAACCACCACTTGGCAGAGGACGATCGGTCCATGGTGGATCAAAGCAATTTCGAGCCTGAGAGAGAGGAGGCAGATGCTGAAATACACGGGGTGCACACATTTTTGATGAAATGTCCACCTATAATGCTAAATGTAAAATTGAATGGCTTACTCGTAGCCATGGAACTGGATACTGGCACTAGCCAATCCATCATGAGTAAAAAGATGTTTGAGAGACTGTGGTGCAACAAGGCATTCAGACCAACCCTGAGCCCCATCCACACGAAACTCAGAGTGTACACCAAAGAGCTTATCACTGTCCTGGGCAGCGCCATGGTCAAGGTCACCTACAAGGGCACGGTGCACGAACTGCCACTCTGGATTGTCCCGGGCGATGGCCCCACACTGCTTGGAAGGAGTTGGCTGGGCAAAATCCGCTGGAACTGGGGTGACATCTGAGCGTTATCACATGTCGATGAGGCCTCATGTACCCAGGTTCTTAACAAATTTCCTTCCCTTTTTGTCATGTATCTTACATTATTATATATAACTGTATCCTAACATGCTATACATGACTGTAATGAGATATGACCTGTAACCACCAGCATACCTTACCACCAGGGGTGCAATTGCAAGAGACAGGTATATAAGGACAGGTCTCAGGCAAGTGCAGCATTCCAGAGCTGTGAAATAAAGGTGCAGGTCCAGAGTGACCTTGACTTCACTACATGCCTCGTGTGAATCTGTACTGAGGGGACAGGACTTTACAGTGGCGACGAGTTACGGGATTACAGAATCCACAGAATGGCGAACAACGGATCAGATGAAAAGTACAATGCGGGAGACAATTGGGAGGACTTTATAGAAAGGCTCCAGCAAAGCTTTGTAACCAAAGACTGGTTAGGCGACGATAAGGCAGACAAGATAAGAGCCCATCTCTTGACCAGCTGTAGCTCGAAAACATACGCTTTAATGAAGGATCTGTTGGCACCCGAGAAATCAGCAAGCAAGTCGTTTGAAGAATTGAGCACACTGGTAAGAGACCACCTGAAGCCAGCAAGCAGCCTACATGTGGCCAGACACAGGTTCTACAACTACAGACGCTGTGTGGGCCAGAGCATACCCGACTTCGAGGCGGAACTTCGGAGGTTGGCTAGTTTATGTGAGATCTCCGATGAACTGAGGAGAGAAATGCTGAGAGACTTTTTCATTGAAGGAATAGGCCATGCAGGCATATTCCAAAAGCTCATAGAGACCAAGAACCTGACCTTAGAGGCAGCAGCACTGGTTGCACAGACATTCTTGGTAGGGGAAGAAGAAACGAGGTTGATTTACAATGCAGGTACGACAACTAACGAAATATCGGAACAAGAAGTTCACAGCACTAAACAAGCTGCTCCCCCACACACAGACAAAACCGGGAGAACAGGTTCACGACAGCAGGCAGAAGCCATCAAGGGCCACAGGAACGGCCGTTCACACCTCATCAACCCACAATGCGAGCAATCAACTACAAACTGAGAGAAGCTCAAGAGAGATCAGCCAGACGCAGCTCATTCTTTGGAAACACTTTGAACAATGGAACAGGTCTGTGCTGGAGGTGTGGGGGTGGGCACTCGTCAAGGGGATGTTGATTTCAGCAGGCTGTTTGCAGAAATTGTGAATATACAGGGCATTTGGCCCGCATGTGCAAAAAAACGGCAGCTCGGCTGGTATACGAATCGGATGGGTCGGAAAGCGGACCAGAAGATGGTGGGGACAGTACCCGGGACACCGGTGTACAGCGGGTCAACACGATCAATGGCCGCTACTCCTACAACAGGACACCTCCTATAATGATGAGGGTCCTACTCAACGGGATATCTGTCAACATGGAGCTGGATACGGGAGCGAGTCAATCTCTCATGGGCGCTCAACAATTTGAACAACTGTGGCTGCATAAAAGAGACAGACCAAAACTCACAAGGGTCGACACCAAACTAAGGACCTATACCAAAGAAATCGTACCAGTCCTCGGCAGCGCCATGCTCTCTGTCACACACAAAGGGACAGTGAACCGACTTCCCCTGTGGATTGTCCCCGGAGATCCCCCAGCACTGCTGGGGAGAAGCTGGCTGGCAAAACTAAACTGGAAATGGGATGATGTCCATGACATGTCATTAGTGGAACGGACCTCCTGCTCAACAGTTATAAAGCGATTTGAACATCTCTTTCAGCCAGGTGTGGGCATTTTCAAAGGGGCCAAAGTCAAAATCTACATCACACAGGATGCTAGACCGGTCCATCACAAGGCCAGAACTGTACCCTATGTGATGAGGGAAAAGATTGAACACTAGACAGGCTTCTGCGGGAAGGCATTATATCACCTGTGGAATTTAGCGACTGGGCAAGTCCCATCGTCCCAGTCATGAAGCCTGATGGATCCGTACGAATCTGTGGGGACTACAAATCTACCATAAACAGAGTCTCCCTAGAGGACCAGTACCCGCTGCCCAGAGCGGAAGACTTATTTGCCACATTGGCTGGAGGTAAACTTTTCTCAAAATTAGACCTCACATCTGCGTATATGACGCAAGTATTGACCGAGGAATCCAAGCTACTCACCACCATCAACACACATCGAGGCCTTTTCATGTACAATCGATGCCCATTCGGCATCAGGTCAGCAGCTGCCATATTCCAGCGCAACATGGAGAGGCTGCTCAAGTCCATCCTGGGGACGGTTGTATTTCAAGACGACATACTTATCATGGGCAGGGATACCGACTCATATCTCCGTAATTTGGAGGAAGTACTAAAGCGGTTGGATCGGGTAGGCCTACGAGTCAAGAAATCCAAGTGCCTGTTTCTCGCAATCGAGGTTAAATTTTTGGGCAGAAGGATTGCCGCTGATGGAATCCGCCCAACAGAGTCCAAAACAGAAGCAATTCGCCTGGCACCCAGGCCCCGGAATGTCTCAGAATTGCGCGCCTTTATCGGGCTACTCAATTACTTTGGGAACTTTATGCAGAACTTAAGCACGCTGCTGGAGCCGCTCCACATGCTACTCAGGAAGGGGTGCGATTGGTTTTGGGGGGACGCCCAGGAATGCGCCTTCAATAAGGCACGCAACCTTCTGTGTTCCAACAGTGTTTTGACTTTCTTTGACCTAGGTAAAAAGCTAGTTCTCACATGCGATGCGTCAGCGTATGGGGTCGGGTGCATTTTGCAACATGTCAATAGTGCGGGCAAATTACAACCCATAGCTTATGCCTCCAGGTCACTTTCGCGGGCGGAGCGCAGGTACGGAATGGTAGAGAAGGAGGCGCTCGCGTGTGTGTACGGTATCAAAAAGATGCACCAATACCTTTTCGGGGCCAAGGTCGCGTTAGAAACTGACCACAAGCCCCTCACTTCCCTCCTATCCGAGAGCAAGGCAATAAACGCCAACGCCTCAGCGCGAATTCAACGGTGGGCACTCATGCTGGCGTCCTACGACTATACCATAAGGCACAGACCAGGCACAGACAACTGTGCCGACGCGCTCAGCAAGCTACCCCTGGCGACCACGGAAGGGTCTGATGAACAAGACTGTGAGATAGTCATGGCAAACAATGCCTTTGAGTCCACAAGTTCGCCCATGACGGCTCGCCAAATCAGAGCCTGGACGGCCAGCGACCCCACGTTATCCTTAGTAAAAAGATGTGTCCTAACCGGTGATTGGGCAGAGGCTCGCGATGCCTGCCCCGAGGAATGAAAACCCTTTCACAGGCGCATGCATGAGCTATCACGACAAGCAGACTGCCTGATGTGGGGCAGCCGAGTAGTCATGCCTCTGCGAGGCAGAGAGGCATTTGTCCGGGAGCTCCACCGCGAGCACCCGGGGATCATTCTCATGAAGGCCATAGCCAGATCCCACATCTGGTGGCCTGGTATTGACGCGGACTTGGAGCTCTGCGTCCGAAGGTGCACCATTTGTGCCCAACTCAGCAATGCCCCCAGGGAGGCTCCACTGAGCCCCTGGCCCTGGCCTACCAAACCATGGTCGCGGGTGCACGTAGACTATGCGGGCCCATTCATGGGCAAAATGTTCATAGAAACATAGAAACATAGAAAATAGGTGCAGGAGTAGGCCATTCGGTCCTTCTAGCCTGCACCGCCATTCAATGAGTTCATGGCTGAACATGCAACTTCAGTACCCCATTCCTGCTTTCTCACCATACCCCTTGATTCCCCGAGTAGTAAGGACTCCATCTAACATTTTTTGAATATATTTAGTGAATTGGCCTCAACAACTTTCTGTGGTAGAGAATTCCACAGGTTCACCACTCTCTGGGTGAAGAAATTCCTCCTCATCTCGGTCCTAAATGGCTTACCCCTTATCCTTAGACTGTGTCCCCTGGTTCTGGACTTCCCCAACATTGGGAACATTCTTCCTGCATCTAACCTGTCTAACCCCGTCAGAATTTTAAACGTTTCTATGAGGTCCCCTCTCATTCTTCTGAACTCCAGTGAATACAAGCCCAGTTGATCCAGTCTTTCTTGATAGGTCAGTCCCGCCATCCCGGGAATCAGTCTGGTGAACCTTCGCTGCACTCCCTCAATAGCAAGAATGTCCTTCCTCAGGTTAGGAGACCAAAACTGTACACAATACTCCAGGTGTGGCCTCACCAAGGCCCTGTACAACTGTAGCAACACCTCCCTGCCCCTGTACTCAAATCCCCTCGCTATGAAGGCTAACATGCCATTTGCTTTCTTAACCGCCTGCTGTACCTGCATGCCAACCTTCAATGACTGATGTACCATGACACCCAGGTCTTGTTGCACCTCCCCTTTTCCTAATCTGTCACTATTCAGATAATAGTCTGTCTCTCTGTTTTTACCACCAAAGTGGATAACCTCACATTTATCCACATTATACTTCATCTGCCATGCATTTACCCACTCACCTAACCTATCCAAGTCGCTCTGCAGCCTCATAGCATCCTCCTCGCAGCTCACACTGCCACCCAACTTTTTGTCATCCGCAAATTTGGAGATACTACATTTAATCCCCTCATCTAAATCATTAATATACAGTGTAAACAGCTGGGGCCCCAGCACAGAACCTTGTGGTACCCCACTAGTCACTGCCTGCCATTCTGAAAAGTCCCCATATACTCCTACTCTTTGCTTCCTGTCTGACAACCAGTTCCCAATCCATGTCAGCACACTACCCCCAATCCCATATGCTTTAACTTTGCACATTAATCTCTTGTGTGGGACCTTGTCGAAAGCCTTCTGAAAGTCCAAATATACCACATCAACTGGTTCTCCCTTGTCCACTCTACTGGAAACATCCTCAAAAAATTCCAGAAGATTTGTCAAGCATGATTTCCCTTTCACAAATCCATGCTGACTTGGACCTATCATATCACCTCTTTCCAAATGCACTGCTATGTCATCCTTAATAATTGATTCCATCATTTTACCCACTACCGATGTCAGGCTGACCGGTCTATAATTCCCTGTTATCTCTCTCCCTCCTTTTTTAAAAAGTGGGGTTACATTGGCTACCCTCCACTCCATAGGAACTGATCCAGAGTCAATGGAATGTTGGAAAATGACTGTCAATGCATCCACTATTTCCAAGGCCACCTCCTTAAGTACTCTGGGATGCAGTCCATCAGGCCCTGGGATTTATCGGCCTTCAATCCCATCAATTTCCCCAACACAATTTCCCGACTAATAAGGATTTCCCTCAGTTCCTCCTCCTTACTAGACCCTCCGACCCCTTTTATATCCGGAAGGTTGTTTGTGTCCTCCTCAGTGAATACCGAAGCAAAATACTTGTTCAATTGTTCCGCCATTTCTTTGTTCCCCATTATGACTTCCCCTGATTCTGACTGCAGGGGACCTACGTTTGTCTTTACTAACCTTTTTCTCTTTACATATCTATAGAAACTTTTGCAATCCGTCTTAATGTTCCCTGCAAGCTTCTTCTCGTACTCCATTTTCCCTGCCCTAATCAAACACTTTGTCCTCCTCTGCTGAGTTCTAAATTTCTCCCAGTCCCGGGTTCGCTGCTATTTCTGGCCAATTTGTATGCCACTTCCTTGGCTTTAATACTATCCCTGATTTCCCTTGATAGCCACGGTTGAGCCACCTTCCCTTTTTTATTTTTACGACAGACAGGAATGTACAATTGTTGTAGTTCATCCATGCGGTCTCTAAATGTCTGCCATTGCCCATCCACAGTCAACCCCTTCAGTATCATTCGCCAATCTATCCTAGCCAATTCACGCCTCATACCTTCAAAGTTACCCTTCTTTAAGTTCTGGACCATGGTCTCTGAATTAACTGGTTCATTCTCCATCCTAATGCAGAATTCCACCATATTATGGTCACTCTTCCCCAAGGGGTCTCGCACAACGAGATTGCCAATTAATCCTCTCTCATTACACAACACCCAGTCTAAGATGGCCTCCCCCCTAGTTGGTTCCTCGACATATTGGTCTAAAAAACCATCCCTTATGCACTCCAGGAAATCCTCCTCCACCGTATTGCTTCCAGTTTGGTTAACCCAATCTATGTGCATATTAAAGTCACCCATTATAACTGCTGCACCTTTATTGCACGCACCCCTAATTTCATGTTTGATGCCCTCCCCAACATCACTACTACTGTTTGGAGGTCTGTACACAACTCCCACTAACGTTTTTTGCCCTTTGGTATTCTGCAGCTCTACCCATATAGATTCCACATCATCCAAGCTAATGTCCTTCCGAACTATTGCCTTAATTTCCTCCTTAACCAGCAATGCTACCCCACCTCCTTTTCCTTTTATTCTATCTTTCCTGAATGTTGAATACCCCTGGATATTGAGTTCCCAGCCCTGATCATCCTGAAGCCACGTCTCCGTAATCCCAATCACATCATATTTGTTAACATCTATTTGCACAGTTAATTCATCCACCTTATTGCGGATACTCCTTGCATTAAGACACAAAGCCTTCAGGCTTGTTTTTTTTAACACCCTTTGTCCTTTTAGAATTTTGCTGTACAGTGGCCCTTTTTGTTCTTTGCCTTGGGTTTCTCTGCCCTCCACTTTTCCTCATCTCCTTTCTGTCTTTTGCTTTTGCCTCCTTTTTGTTTCCCTCTGTCTCCCTGCATTGGTTCCCATCCCCCTGCCATATTAGTTTAAATCCTCCCCAACAGCACTAGCAAACACTCCCCCTAGGACATTGGTTCTGGTCCTGCCCAGGTGCAGACCGTCCGGTTTGTACTGGTCCCACCTCCCCAGAACCGGTTCCAATGCCCCAGGAATTTGAATCCCTCCCTGCTGCACCACTGCTCAAGCCACGTATTCATCTGCGCTATCCTGCGATTCCTACTCTGACTATCACGTGGCACTGGTAGCAATCCCGAGATTACTACTTTTGAGGTCCTACTTTTTAATTTAGCTCCTAGCTCCTTAAATTCGTTTCGTAGGACCTCATCCCTTTTTTTACCTATGTCGTTGGTACCAATGTGCACCACGACAACTGGCTAATCTCCCTCCCTTTTTAGAATGTCCTGCACCCACTCCGAGACATCCTTGACCCTTGCACCAGGGAGGCAACATACCATCCTGGAGTCTCGGTTGCGGCCGCAGAAACGCCTATCTATTCCCTTTACAATTGAATCCCCTATCACTATCGCTCTCCCACTCTTTTTCCTGCCCTCCTGTGCAACAGAGCCAGCCACGGTGCCATGAACTTGGCTGCTGCTGCCCTCCCCTGATGAGTCATTCCCCTCAACAGTACCCAAAGCAGTGTATCTGTTTTGCAGGGGGATTACCGCAGGGGACCCCTGCACTACCTTCCTTGCACTACTCTTCCTGCTGGTCTTCCATTCCCTAGCTGGCTGTGGACCCTTCTCCTGCGGTAAGACCAACTCGCTACACGTGATACTCACGTCATTCTCAGCATCGTGGATGCTCCAGAGTGAATCCACCCTCAGCTCCAATTCCGCAACGCGGACCGTCAGGAGCTTGAGGTGGATACACTTCTTGCAGATATAGTTCCTCATAGTTGTAGATGTATTTTCAAAGTGGATCGAATGCACCATTTTATACTCGAGCACAACCTCCACCACTGTGGAAAGCCTCGCAACCATGTTTGCAACGCACGGAATCCCTGACATATTGGTCAGTGACAATGGTCCGTGCTTCACCAGCGCAGAATTCCAAGACTTTATAATTGACCACGGCATAAATCACGCCAAGACGGCACTGTTCAAGCCGGCCTCCAACGGCCAGGCGGAGAGAGCAGTGCAAATCATTAAACAAGGCATGCTTAAAATCCAAGGTCCCATGCTGCAGGGTCGCCTGTCGCGACTGATGCTGGCATAGAGATCTCGTCCACACTCATTGACTGGTATCCCTCCCGTGCAACTGTTGATGAAAAGAACTTTAAAAACAAGGCTCTCATTAATCCTCCCAGACATGCACGAAATAGTTGAGGCAAAGCGCCGTAAGCTGACTGAGTACCATGACAGAAATTCGAGGGGGAGATGGAATGAGATAGGGGACAAAGTGTTTGTACTAAACTATGGCAGGGGTCCCAAATGGCTTGCAAGGACAGTAGCGGGCAAGGAAGGAAACAGGCTACTGGAAGTACAAATGGACAATGGCAAAACCTGCCGCAGGCATGTAGACCAAGTCAAAAGCAGATTTACCAACAACACTGCGGAACCAGAGGCAGACTACAATGTGGAACTCGCACTACACCTGGTGGACAGACAGAGGGAACAACCTGAGGAAAGGGCAATCCCAACAGACAGCCCAGGCGAGTCAACAACAATCACACCAATTGAAACAGACAGCCCAGGCGAGATACCAGCAACTACAACCAAAGAAAAACAGACACCAAGGCAAACAACTGAACCTCAACTCAGATGCTCCACGCGAGAGCGTAGACCACCTGAGAGACTGAACCTATAAAGACAATAAGACCTTGGGGGAGGGTGATGTCATGTATCTTACATTATTATATATAACTGTATCCTAACATGCTATACATGACTGTACTAAGATATGACCTGTAACCACCAGCATACCTTACCACCAGGGGTGCACTTGCAAGAGACAGGTATATAAGCACAGGTCTCAGGCAAGTGCAGCATTCCAGAGCTGTGAAATAAAGGTGCAGGTCCAGAGTGACCTTGAATTCACTACATGCCTCGTGTGAGTCTGTACTGAGGGGTCAGGATTTTACACTTTTTGAGCCAGTCATTGGAAACTTTTCCGGGGCAAAAGTGCGGATCCACTTGGTCCCAGAGGCACGACCCATTCACCACAAGGCGCGAGTGGTACCTCACATAATGAGGGAGAGAGTGGAAATCGAGCTGGACAGGCTGCAACATGAGGGCATCATTTCCCCGGTGGAATTCAGCGAGTGGGCCAGCCCGATTGTTCCAGTACTCAAAAGTGATGGCACAGTCAGGATTTGCGGGGATTATAAAGTAACTATTAATCGTTTCCCGCTACAGGACCAATACCCGCTACCTAAGGCAGACGACCTATTTACGACGCCGGCAGGAGGCAAGATGTTCATGTTTGCCACCCACGGCCTGCCTGACATACTGGTCAGTGACAATGGGCCATGTTTCACCAGTGCCGAATTTAAAGAATTCATGACCCGCAATGGGATCAAACATGTCACCTCAGCCCCATTTAAACCAGCCTCCAATGGGCAGGCAGAGCGGGCAGTACAAACTGATATGTCCTTACTATAGAGTATAAATGCACATGAGGCCCATACTTGAGAGAAGGTCACTCTGTGACCAGTTACCTTTATTACCAAGACCTCAAGTGATGAAAGTGGGTGGAGCTTCCCCTTTTATACCTGAAAGTCCAGTTTAGGAGTGTCTCCGACAAGTTCACCCCCTTGTGGTCAATGTTCTCAAGGAGGTGTACAACTTAGATCAGCTTATACTTGGGTTACAATGATAGTTGAATACATGACACAAACAATCAAACAGAGCCTCAAACGAGTCACAGAAGGTTCATTCCAAACCCGCCTGTCCCGAATACTGCTCAGCTACTGCATGAGACCTCACTCGCTCACAGGGGTGCCCCCGGCTGAGCTACTCATGAGAAGGACACTTAAAACCAGACTCTCGCTGGTTCATCCCAACCTATATGATCAGGTAGAGAGCAGGCGGCAGCAACAAAATGTAAACGATGGTCGCGCCACTGTGTCACGGGAAATTGATCTGAATGAACCTGTGTATGTGCTAAACTATGGACATGGTCCCAAGTGGATCGCGGGCACGATGATAGCTAAAGAAGGGAATAGGGTGTTTGTAGTCAAACTAGACAGTGGACACATTTGCAGAAAGCACCTGGACCAAACGAGGCTGCGGTTCACAGACTGCCCTGAACAACCCACAGCAGACACCACCTTCTTCGAGCCTACAACACACACCCAAAGGATCAACGACACCACCCCGGACCAGAAAATTGAACCCATCACCCCCAACAGCCCAGCAAGGCCAGGCTCACCCAGCAGCCCTGCAGGGCCAACAACACGCCAGCCCAGCGAGGGCACAGCCAACACACCAGAACAGACATTTGTACCGAGGCGGTCCACCAGGGAAAGAAAGGCTCCCGAACTCCTCACCTTGTAAATAGTTTTCACTTTGACTTTGGGGGGGAAGTGATGTTGTGTATCTGTAAAGCATGCACTCCCATGTTCCGCCACCAGGGAGCGCATCCCCTGAAGTCCCAAGGGATCCCAGCATCCCTTGGGAGCACTGTATATAAGCCGGCCCCCAAGGCCTGTTCCTCACTCTGGAGTGTCTTAATAAAGACTGAGGTCACTGTTACTTTAACCTCCCTGTGTGCAGTCTCATCTGTGTTAGGAACACAATAGACCGCATGCCCAACACTAGACTCCCGAAACAAGTGCTCTTCTCCGAGTTAGGTCACACCAGGCGAGCCCCAGGAGGGCAGAAAAAATGCTTCACGGACACCCTCAAAGCCTCCTTGAAAAAAATGCAACATCCCCATCGACACCTGGGAATCCCTGGGCCCAAGGCCGCCCAAAGTGGAGGAGGAGCATCCGGGAAGGTGCCGAACACCTCGAGTCTCTTCCCCGGGAGCACGCAGAAGCCAAGCGCAAACAGCGGAAGGAGCGCACGACAACCCAAAGCCCCCCACCCACCCGTCCCTCCAACCATTGTCTGCCCGGCCTGTGACAGAGACTGTAGGTCCCGCACTGGACTCATCAGTCATCTGAGGAGTCATTTCAGTGTGGAACCAAGTCATCCTCGACTCCGAAGGACTGCCCAAGAAGAAGCAGGAATCCAACTCCTACAACATCCCTTCACCAAGCCGAAGTTCGACATAAAATGATATATTGGCACCGATTGATGGAGCTACCCATAACATAACACCAATCCATAGTAACACGCAAACACCGGGTCATTGCAGATTCACTTACTTCCAATTCTCTCCTAGTTTTTTCAATTTTGGGAGTGGACCCTACCCCTCCCTCACCCCTCCCCCGGGACTGGGCCCTTCCCCTCCCCCACCCCTCCCCCGGGACTGGGCCCTTCCCCTCCCCCCGCCCGGTGGGATTGGGCCCTTCCCCTCCCCCACCCCTCCCTGTGGGAGTGGGCCCTTCCACCCCCCCCTCGCCCTGTGGGAGTGGGCCCTTCCACGCCCCCCCCGCCCTGTGGGAGTGGGCCTTTCCTTGCCCCCCCCCCACCCCCCGCCCGGTGGGACTGGGCCCTTCCCCTCCCCCACCCCTCCCTGTGGGAGTGGGCCCTTCCACCCCCCCCTCGCCCTGTGGGAGTGGGCCCTTCCACGCCCCCCCCCCGCCCTGTGGGAGTGGGCCTTTCCCTGCACCCCCCCCCGCCCTGTGGGAGTGGGCCCTTCCCTCCCCCCCCCCGCCCTATGGGAGTGGGCTCCCCCCCCCCACCCTGTGGGACTGGGCCCTTCCCTCCCCCTCGCCCTGTTGGACTGGGCCCTTCCCTCCCCCTCCGCCCTGTGGGACTGGGCCCTTCCCTCACCCCCCCGCCCTGTGGGAGTGGGCTCTCCCGCCCCCCCCCCAACCCTGTGGGACTGGGTCCTTCCCTCCCCCTCGCCCTGTTGGACTGGGCCCTTCCCTCCCCCTCCGCCCTGTGGGAGTGGGCCCTTCCCTCCCCCTCCGCCCTGTGGGAGTGGGCCCTTCCCTCACCCCCCGCCCTGTGGGAGAGGGCCCTTCCCTCACCCCCCGCCCTGTGGGAGTGGGCCCTTCCCTCACCCCCCGCCCTGTGGGAGTGGGCCCTTCCCTCCCCCCCCCCCGCCCTGTGGGAGAGGGCCCTTCCCTCACCCCCCGCACTGTGGGAGTGGGCCCTTCCCTCCCCCCCCCCCGCCCTGTGGGAGTGGGCCCTTCCCTCCCCCCCCGCCCTGTGGGAGTGGGCCCTTCCCTCCCCCTCCCCCACCCCCGTCCAGTTGTGAGGCTGTGGAATTTTCACTTCCAGGGTTTGTGCTCGGGCAAAACCTACTCCAACATTCAAGAATGAATAGAAGGAAATACTCGCATTTATATAGCGCCTTTCACACCCTCAGGACATTTCAAAGTGTTTTACAACCAATGAAGTACTTTTGGAGTGTAGTCACTGTTGTAATGTGGGAAACGCGGCAGCCAATTTGCGCACAGCAAGCTCCCACACACAGCAATGTGATAATGGTCAGATAATCTGGTTTTTTTTGTGATGTTGATTGAGGGATAAATATTTGCCCAGGACACCGGGGAGAACTCCCCTGCTCTTCTTCAAAATAGTGGCCGTGGGATCTTGTACATCCACCTGAGAGAGTAGAGGGGGCCTCGGTTTAACGTTTAATCCGAAAGACAGCACCTCCAACAGTGCGGCGCTCCCTCAGCACTGCCCCTCCGACAGTGCAGCGTCCCTCAGTACTGCCCCTCCGACAGTGCAGTGCTCCCTCAGTACTGCCTCTCCGATAGTGCGGTGCTCCCTCAGTACTGCCCCTCCGATAGTGCAGTGCTTCCTCAATACTGCCCCTCCGACAGTGCGGCTCTCCCTCAGTACTGCCCCTCCGACAGTGCGGCGCTCCCTCAGTACCGCCCCTCTGACAGTGCGGCGCTCCCTCAGTACTGCCCCTCTGACAGTGCGGCGCTCCCTCAGTACCGCCCCTCCGACAGTGAGGCACTCCCTCAGTACTGCCCCTCTGACAGTGCGGCGCTCCCTCAGTACTGTCCCTCCGACAGTGCGGCGCTCCCCCAGTACTGACCCTCTGACAGTGCGGCGCTCCCTCAGTACCGCCCCTCCGACAGTGCGGCGCTCCCTCAGTACCGCCCCTCCGACAGTGCACCGCTCCCTCAGTACTACTCCTCCGACAGTGAGGCACTCCCTCAGTACTGCCCCTCTGACAGTGCGGTGCTCCCTCAGTACTGCCCCTCCGATAGTGCAGTGCTTCCTCAATACTGCCCCTCCAACAGTGCGGCTCTCCCTCAGTACTGCCCCTCCGACAGTGCGGCGCTCCCTCAGTACCGCCCCTCAGTACTGCCCCTCCGACAGTGAGGCACTCCCTCAGTACTGCCCCTCTGACAGTGCGGCGCTCCCCCAGTACTGCCCCTCTGACAGTGCGGCGCTCCCTCAGTACCGCCCCTCCGACAGTGAGGCACTCCCTCAGTACTGCCCCTCTGACAGTGCGGCGCTCCCTCAGTACTGTCCCTCCGACAGTGCGGCGCTCCCCCAGTACTGCCCCTCTGACAGTGCGGCGCTCCCTCAGTACCGCCCCTCCGACAGTGCGGCGCTCCCTCAGTACTGCCCCTCCGACGGTGAGGCACTCCCTCAGTACTGCCCCTCTGACAGTGCGGCGCTCCCTCAGTACTGCCCCTCCGACAGTGCGGCGCTCCCTCAGTACTGCCCCTCCGACAGTGCGGCGCTCCCTCAGTACTGCCCCACTGACAGTGCGGCGCTCCCTCAGTACCGCCCCTCCGACAGTGCGGCGCTCCCTCAGTACTGCCCCTCCGACAGTGCACCGCTCCCTCAGTACTGCCCCTCCGACAGTGCGGCGCTCCCCCAGTACTGCCCCTCTGACAGTGTGGCGCTCCCTCAGTACCGCCCCTCCGACAGTGCGGCGCTCCCTCAGTACTGCCCCTCCGACAGTGCGGCGCTCCCTCAGTACTGCCCCTCTGACAGTGCGGCGCTCCCTCAGTACTGCCCCTCCGACAGTGCGGCGCTCCCTCAGTACTGCCCCTCCGACAGTGCGGCGCTCCCTCAGTACTGCCCCTCTGACAGTGCGGCGCTCCCTCAGTACCGCCCCTCCGACAGTGCGGCGCTCCCTCAGTACTGCCCCTCCGACAGTGCACCGCTCCCTCAGTACTGCCCCTCCGACAGTGCGGCGCTCCCCCAGTACTGCCCCTCCGACAGTGCGGCGCTCCCTCAGTACTGCCCCTCTGACAGTGCGCCGCTCCCTCAGTACTGCCCCTCCGACAGTGCGGCGCTCCCTCAGTACTGCCCCTCTGACAGTGCGCCGCTCCCTCAGTACTGCACTGGGAGAGTCAGCCTTATTGCAGGGTCAATTGTTTAGCATTGGGCTTGAACCTGCAACATCCTGTCTCAGAGGTGAGAGTGCTACCCACTACTGGGGTGCAGTGATGGGCTGATCTCCCTCCGTTAGATCTAAATACCAGAAGGGAGAAAAATGCAGGCTGAGGGAAGCTTAAATTTAAAGGGAGCTGCAATCTTCTCAGAAAGGAATGGAAATGGGACAACTGTCAGACGGAGGAGAACATTCATCACGCAGGTGTCAGTGGAAACAAAGGCACAACTCCCACTGCCTCTGTCGCAGTGCGAGAGACTCAACTCGAGGCAGCCTGTGGTTTTTCCGCTGAAGCACTGCAGGCATCTCGCAACATCCTGTGCTAGAATGTGCGCGTGGCCATCAGTACAGCTCCCAGCCACGCTCGGTTAACTTCAGGCCACCACAGCCTGCAGCGCACACGTACTGAATCTCAGCGAGGCCGAGAGGGCAGTGATTGGCGGGGGGGGCTATCACATGGCACACCATCTCAGTCTGCTTTCTGCAGCCTTTCCTCTCCTCTCCCAGTCTCGCCACTGAGTCAGAAGATCATGGATTCACATCCCACTTTACAGACTTTAGCACCAAAATCCAGGCCGACGCTCCAGTGCAGTACTGAGGGAGTGCTGCACTGCGCTGTCGGAGGGGCAGTACTGAGGGAGTGCTGCACTGCGCTGTCGGAGGGGCAGTACTGAGGGAGTGCTGCACTGCGCTGTCGGAGGGGCAGTACTGAGGGAGTGCTGCGCTGTTGGAGAGGCAGTACTGAGGGAGTGCCGCACTGCGCTGTCGGAGGGGCAGTACTAAGGGAGCGCCGTAGTGCGCTGCCGGAGAGGCAGTACTGAAGGAGCGCCGCACTGTCGGAGGGGCAGTACTGAGGGAGCTTCACACGGTCGGAGGGGCAGTACTGAGGGAGCGCCGCACTGTCGGAGGGGCAGTACTGAGGGAGTGCCGCACTGTCGGAGGGGCAGTACTGAGGGAGCGCCGCACTGTCGGAGGGGCGGTACTGAGGGAGCGCCGCACTGTCGGAGGGGCAGTACTGAGGGAGCGCCGCACTGTCGGAGGGGCAGTACTGAGGGAGCGCCGCACTGTCGGAGGGGCCATCACGTGAATGAGACGTTTAGTTGAGGCCCCGTCTGCCCTCTCAGGTGGATGTAAATGATCCCACGGCACTATTTCGAAGAAGAGCGGGGGAGTTCTCCATAATATTCTGCCCAATATTGATCCCTCAATCAACATCACTAAAACAGATTATCTGGGGCATAACATCAACACAAACCGAATTACAGACACAGACATACACACACACGCACACATACTCACACACACAGAAACACACATTCACACACTCACACACACTCACGCACACAGAAACACACACACACACTCAGAAACACACACACACACACAGAAACACACACTCACACACAGAAACACACACTCACACACACTCACGCACACAGAAACACTCACACACACTCACACACACACAGAAACACACAGAAACACACACTCACACACTCACACACACTCACGCACACAGAAACACACACACACACTCAGAAACACACACACACTCACACACACTCACGCACACAGAAACACACACACACACTCAGAAGCACACACACACTCACACACGCACACACACACACACACACACACACCTTTTAGCAAGAGTCACTAGATGGTGATTAGGGGCAGGAGGCCTGGCTGGCTTTCTCTCCCTCCCTCCCAGGAGAGTTGTGTTCCTGCCTCTATGATTGCACTGGGATGAGGGTGAGTGTAAGGGGTGGCTAGTGAGATGGAGATATGATAATGTATAGAGAGAGGGATGGGTGGAGGAGCAAGGTAAGTTGGTGTGAGTAAGGATGTGCAGGAGTAGGGTAGGGAAGGCAGAGTGATGGGGATGTGATGAGAGGCACAGCAGGATGAGGTGGAGTGATGCTCTGTATTCACCTTTCCTGATCCACTGAGATCATTGAAACATTTGCGGCATGCACCCAGGTCCTCCTGACCACATCCCTACTTGTGCCCTCCTCTGTAATGTGCAACCAGGCTGGGTTGATCTCACAGGGAGGTCTCTTCCGTCGAGGTCAGCGAAATCGTGGCCAGAGAATCTGCTCACTTTCCAATTGGCCGTGGGTAGGCTGGGCGCCATGGGGACGGACATGTTGTGCGACCAATGGCGGGAGTGTGTGGGGAGGGGGGTGATTAAACCTCCAGGAATACACCCGACCAGAGTTGGCAACCCAGTTACATTACCACGTTAGTGCACTACAGAACCAGATTCAAGGAGGATGCATTTGTCCGAACTTTAGTTCGGCCGCAGTTGCAGTATTGGGTGTATCCGTGTGAAAGGACATTAAAGCCAGAGAGAGAGTACAGTGCAGATCCACCGGGACCTGGGGGTACTGGTGTATGAAATACAAAAGGATATTATGCAGGTACAGCAAGTGATCAGGAAGGCCAATGGTATATTGGCCTTTATTGCAAAGGGGATGGAGTATAAAAGCAGGGAAGTCTTGCTACAGTTATACAGGGTAGTGGTGAGGTCACACCTGGAATACTGCGTGCAGTTTTGGTTTCCGTATTTACGAAAGGATATACTTGCTTTGGAGGCAGTTCAGAGAAGGTTCACTCGGTTGATTCTGGAGATGAGGTTGACTTATGAGGAAAGGTTGAGTAGGTTGGGCCTCTACTCATTGGAATTCAGAAGAATGAGAGGTGATCTTATTGAAACATATAAGATTATGAGGGGGCTTGACAAGGTGGATGCAGAGAGGATGTTCTCACTGATGGGGGAGACTAGAACTAGAGGGCATCTTAGAATAAGGGGCCGCCCATTTAAAACTGAGATGAGGAGAAATTTCTTCCCTCAGAGGGTTGTAAATATGTGGAATTCGCTGCCTCAGAGAGCTGTGGAAACCAGGACATTGAATAAATTTAAGACAGAGATAGACAGATTCTTAAACAATAAAGGGATAAGGGATTATGGGGAGCAGGCAGGGAAAGCTGAGTCCATGATTGGATCAGCCATGATCGTATTAAATGGCGGAGCAGGCTCAAGGGGCTGTATGGCCTACTCCTGCTCCTATTTCTTATGTTCTTATGCCATGGATGGAAGACTAGAGTTATCGGGAGAGAGTTCATCGAGTCACAACCACAGGCGCCTGCAGCCATTCGGCCCATCGAACCTGTGCCGGCTCTGTGACAGAGCAATCCAATGGTCCCAATCCTCCCTCACTCTTTACCCCCATAGCCCTGCAAACTTTTCCCTTTCAAGTATTTAACCAATTCTCTTTGGAGATACTCGGGACTGTTTCCACCAGAGCAGAAAAGGCCAGAAGAGAATTAATAGCAGTTTTAAAAATTCTAAAAGTGTTTCGATCGAGTGAATGAGAAAAGATACTTTCTCTGGTTAGGGAATCGGTGATAAAGGATCACCGATTGGAAAATGTCTGTAATAGAGGGTTTACACAGAGAGCATGGGAAATTAAATAAATATTCCAAATATAGGGAGAGAGCGGGGCAGTAGGATTAGTTTGGGATTGATACAGGGCTATGGGGTGTGAGCGGGGCAGTGGGATTAGTTTGGGATTGATACAGGGCTATGGGGATAGAGTGGGGCAGTGAGATTAGTTTGGATTGATACAGGGCTATAGGGAGAGAGCGGGGCAGTGGGATGAGTTTGGGATTGATACAGGGCTATGGGGAGAGAGCGGGGCAGTGGGATTAGTTTGGGATTGATACAGGGCTATGGGGAGAGAGCGGGGCAGTGGGATTAGTTTGGGATTGATACAGGGCTATGGGGAGAGAGCGGGGCAGTGAGATTAGTTTGGGATTGATACAGGGCTATGGGGAGAGAGCGGGGCAGTGGGATTAGTTTGGGATTGATACAGGGCTATGGGGAGAGAGCGGGGCAGTGGGATTAGTTTGGGATTGATACAGGGCTATGGGGAGAGAGCGGGGCAGTGAGATTAGTTTGGGATTGATACAGGGCTATGGGGAGAGAGCGGGGCACTGGGATTAGTTTGGGATTGATACAGGGCTATGGGGAGAGAGCGGGGCAGTGGGATGAGTTTGGGATTGATACAGGGCTATGGGGAGAGAGCGGGGCAGTGGGATTAGTTTGGGATTGATACAGGGCTATGGGGAGAGAGCGGGGCAGTGGGATTAGTTTGGGGATTGATACAGGGCTATGGGGAGAGAGCGGGGCAGTGGGATTAGTTTGGGATTGATACAGGGCTATGGGGAGAGAGCGGGGCAGTGGGATTAGTTTGGGATTGATACAGGGCTATGGGGAGAGAGCGGGCAGTGGGATTAGTTTGGGATTGATACAGGGCTATGTGGAGAGAGCGGGGCAGTGGGATTAGTTTGGGATTGATACAGGGCTATGGGGAGAGCACGGGGCAGCGTGATTAGTTTGGGATTGATACAGGGCTATGGGGAGAGAGCGGGGCAGTGGGATGTGTTTGGGATTGATACAGGGCTATGGGGAGAGAGCGGGGCAGTGGGATTAGTTTGGGATTGATACAGGGCTATGGGGAGAGAGCGGGGCAGTGAGATTAGTTTAGGGATTGATACAGGGCTATGGGGACAGAGCGGGGCAGTGGGATTAATTTGGGATTGATACAGGGCTATGGGGACAGAGCGGGGCAGTGGGATTAATTTGGGATTGATACAGGACTATGGGGAGAGAGTGGGGCAGTGGGATTAGTTTGGATTGGGTTAAATTATGAGGTCAGGTTGCATTAACTCAATTTGTATTCCCTTGACAATAGGAGAAAGGGGAGTGATTTGATTGAGGTGGTTAAAATGCTTAAAGGATTCAATAGGGTAGATAGAGAGAGACTATTTTCTCTGGTGGCGGGGGGGCGGAGTCAAGGTGCAAGGGGACAGAACCTTAAAGCCCCCCCATTCCTGGGACCATTCTGGTTAATCTCTCCTGCACCCTCTCCAAGGCCTTGACATACAAAAGAATGGCCTAGAATTGGACACAGTACTCCAGCGGAGGCTGAACCGGCATTTTATAAAGGCTTAGCATAACTTCCTTACTTTTGTACTCTGTATGCCTCTATTATTAAAGCCCATATTCTTTGCTAACAGCCTTCTGAACTGGTCCTGTCACCCTCAAATATCTCTGTGCATAAATCCCTCGGAGCTCTCTGTTCCTGTGCCCCCTTTATAATTGTACCCGTTGGTCTATATTGCCTCCCCTCATTTGTCCGACCAAAATGTATCACTTTACACGTCTCTGTGTTAAATTTCATCTGTCATTGTGTGCTCCTGAAGTCTGTTCCGATCCGCCTCTCTGTTAACTAGGTATTATCAAGGGACACGATGCAAAGGTGGGGAAATGGAGATGAGACGCAGATTTGCCATGATCTATTTGAATGGTGCAACAGGCTCGAGGGACTGAATGGCTTCCCGCTGTTCCTATAATCCTCAAAAAATGTGTTTACTAGATCTTGCTTCCAGCTCCTGATTACAGGAGATAACAAAAATAATATCAATTGCTTTGGGTGAAATTCCATTCCAATACCCACTGCTTCTTTAGCTTGAGCCTAGTGATGTTAGTTGAGGGATAAATATTGGCCCGGGACACTGCGCCGAACTCCTTTGCGAATCATGGCCATGGGATATTTTACATCTGGCTGAGAGAGCAGGTGGGATCTCGGTTTAACATCTGATCTGAAAGACAGCACGGCCGACGGTGCAGCATGCCAGAGAGGAATAGCCAAAGAGGCGATAAGCTTTGCTCGACAGAGAGGGCGAGCTCTTGGGCCGACAGTACCGCCACCATCGGATTGGCCACTCGCACTTTGCTCCGCATCAACTTCGTTTGAGGGCAGGTGACAGCGTTGAAGTGGAGCGAAGTGCGAGTGGGCGGAGGGGTGTGTTCTCCACCACACGGTGGGAAATGCGTCTTCCTGCCTCTCCAACATTGCGCAGCAAACTCCCTTCTTCAAAACTTAACACTCAGGCCTTTCACCGAGCTGGCAATGGGCCGAATGGCCTTCTTCTGAGCTAAATCATTCGGTGATTCTACAAAGTCACAGGGTCAATGGTTTCGATGCTTTTAAACGATGTTAGTTATACCGAACCAAAACGAGATTTTTTCGAAACCTCTGAAACAAAATGTTGTCAGACCACAATGTAGACACAATTTGGACACAAAATTTCCTGAATCATTTTGGGGTGGGGAGGGAAGGAAATTATTTGAAGAGCAGCATATGACGTAAAGAGAAGAGTGCGGCAGGCAGCAAGGAAGGAGGGCGAGGTTACGACAGACTGCTCCCAAGCTGTCAGCCTGATGCTTAATACGACCCGGTCCTACCTGAACTTTGGGGAGTCCTTCAGACACTCCTCGAAGTCCACACAGATGGTCATCTTGGCCAGCATACACGGGCACAAAGAGGTAATGGGACAGATCGACTGGCTTTAGTGCTCCATCTTCTCCAGAGACAGGCTGTAGCGTGTGGTGCTCTGTGCGGTGGAACAGTTGCTTTGCAAGAGGAAGGGTAATGTGGGCGGAGCAGGGCCTGCTGACCACATCCTGGAAATAGAGAATCAACTGTAAAATTACGTGAATTTTCAGATCGAAAAAGACAGTGCCCTCTACCGAACCCGCCTCAGATCAGTCACTTGGTGTGGAGCTCACAGCTATCTTCAGTCAACATCCATTTCTGAGCTCATCAATGTCAGCACTGGAGACTAGAAGAGGGTCAACAGTCAACACTCCCAGGGTAGGTATAGGGGGTTAGATACAGAGTAAAGCTCCCTCCACACTGTCCCATCAAACACTCCCAGGGCAGGTACAGCACGGGGTTAGATACAGAGTAAAGCTCCCTTTACACTGTCCCATCAAACACTTCCAGGGCAGGTACAATATGGGTTAGATACAGAGTAAAGCTCCCTTTACACTGTCCCATCAAACACTCCCAGGGCAGGTCCGGAATGGGGTTAGATACAGAGTAAAGCTCCCTCTACACTGTCCCATCAAACACTCCCAGGGCAGGTACAGGGGGTTAGATACAGAGTAAAGCTCCCTCTACACTGTCCCATCAAACACTCCCAGGGCAGGTACAGTATGGGTTAGATACAGAGTAAAGCTCCCTCTACAACTGTCCCATCAAACACTCCCAGGGCAGGTACAGTATGGGTTAGATACAGAGTAAAGCTCCCTCTACAACTGTCCCATCAAACACTCCCAGGGCAGGTACAGCACGGGGTTAGATACAGAGTAAAGCTCCCTCTACATTGTCCCACCAAACACTCCCAGGGCAGGTTTTTCCAACTATCTCTAACAAGTGAGAGTCTAACCACAGCCTCTTGACATTCAACAGCGTTAACATCGCCGAATCCCCCACCATCAACGTAACTGGACCAGCCACATAAATACTGTGGCCACAAGGGCAGGTCAGAGGCTGGGTATCCTGCGGCGAGTGTCTCACCCCCTGACTCCCCAAAGCCTTTTCACCATCTACAAGGCACAAGTCAGGAGTGTGATGGAACACTCTCCACTTGCCTGGATGAGTGCAGCTCCAACAACACTCGAGAAGCTCGACACCATCCAGGACAAAGCAGCCGCTTCATCGGCACGCTACCCACCACCTTCAACACTCACTCCCTCCACCACCGGCGCACCGTGGCTGCAGTGTGTACCATCTACAAGATGCACTGCAGCAACTCGCCAAGGCTTCTTCGGCAGCACCTCCCAAACCCGCGACCTCTACCGCCTAGAAGGACAAGGGCAGCAGGCCCATGGGAACACCACCACCTCCACGTTCCCCTCCCAGTCACACACCATCCCGACTTGGAAATATATCGGCCGTTCCTTCATCGTCGCTGGGTCAC
The DNA here is from genome assembly GCF_044704955.1 of Pristiophorus japonicus. Lineage (NCBI taxonomy): Eukaryota > Metazoa > Chordata > Chondrichthyes > Pristiophoridae > Pristiophorus > Pristiophorus japonicus. Next base: position 95,442,309 of record NC_091996.1, read on the forward strand.
AATGCTGGAACTCCCTCCCTAACAGCACTGTGGGAGCACCTTCACCACACGGACTGCAGTGGTTCAAGAAGGCGGCTCACTACCATCTTCTCAAGGGGCAATTAGGGATGGGCAATAAATGCCGGCCTTGCCAACGATGCCCACATCCCAGGAACTAAATTTTAAAAAGGTACAGCATGGGATAGTTGCAGAGTAAAGCTCCCTCTACACTGTCCCATCAAACACTCCCAGGGCAGGTACAGCATGGGGTTAGATACAGAGTAAAGCTCCCTCTGCACTGTCCCATCAAACACTCCCAGGGCAGGTACAGCATGGGGTTAGATACAGAGTAAAGCTCCCTCTACACTGTCCCATCAAACACAGTGAGTCTACCTATACAAAATTGTCTCTCTCAGACTGCAGCCTTAGTGTTGCACAGAGCAGTTGCACCAATAATTCGATGCGCGGACTCCCAGGCTGCCTGTAATGTTTTGTGTTTGATGGATAGATTGAGTGTGAGGGTGCGGCCTGGTTTCCATTATTTGAGAGGTGTGCTCCTGTATTGCTGGCTGCACTTCAGTCCCACGCCCCTGATCTTTGGTCAGCTGAGGCAGCGTGCGAGCAGTTGGGAGGGCCTCTCCATCGATCCGCTCCTGGGCCTGGCCAAGGTGGCCACCCACAGGCGCAGGCCCAGGTTGCTGGGAATTTTCGGCCTGGGCTGCCTGCCTCTCTTTCGCAGCGATGTGGGTGGACGGCTGTCCCTGGAGAGGGAGCTCGCGGTGTGCCCCGATGCACTTTCTGCGACCAGTGGGCACCGGAGGGAATAGTAGATAGATGGAACGGAACAACAATTAGAACTGAGGGAGCTGGACTGTCGGAGGGGCAGTACTGAGGGAGTGCCGCACTGTCGGAGGGGCGGTACTGAGGGAGCTCCGCACTGTCGGAGGGGCAGTACTGAGGGAGTGCTGCACTGTCGGAGGGGCGGTACTGAGGGAGCGCCGCACTGTCGGAGGGGCAGTACTGAGGGAGCGCCGCACTTTCAGAGGGGCAGTACTGAGGGAGTGCCGCACTGTCGGAGGGGCGGTACTGAGGGAGTGCCGCACTGTCGGAGGGGCAGTGCTGAGGGAGCGCCGCACTGTCGGAGGGGCGGTACTGAGGGAGTGCTGCACTGTCGGAGGGGCAGTACTGAGGGAGCACCGCACTGTCGGAGGGGCAGTACTGAGGGAGTGCTGCACTGTCGGAGGGACGGTGCTGAGGGAGTGCCGCACTGTGGGATGGGCAGTACTGAGGGAGCGCTGCACTGTCGGAGGGACAGTACTGAGGGAGCGCCACACTGTCGGAGGGACAGTACTGAGGGAGCGCCACACTGTCGGAGGGACAGTACTGAGGGAGCGCTGCACTGTCGGAGGTGCAGTCTTTCGGATAAGACGGTAAACCGAGGCTCTGTCTACTCTCTCAGGTGGACTATTTCAAGAAGAGCAGGGGGAGTTCTCCCCGGTGTCCTGGCCAATATTTATGGATGCATTTATTTGAACTAGCTGAAAGGCAGCCGTTTCTCTGATTGGCTCTCCATTATCACATGACCTATTGCTAATTGGTCCCCTTGGAGGATAAGCCGTACCCTGAAGTTCCTCCGGAAGTGTAACTGGAACCACCCAGCCCAAGTTCTGACTGATTTTCCAACTTGTAATTCGATCAGTTTTGACTTCAGAAGCCACAGAGGATAGATCTCCCCAAAGGGCACCAAGTTCCAGCCGAAGTCCCTTACCCAAGCGTAATAACCCCCCCACCCTGCCATAGATGGGGCATTGTGTGCGGATTGTGAACAGGTTTATTGGGTATGAAGTGAATAGTGACAGTGTCATGACTTCTGCATTTCATCCACCTCAACGATGTTCCTTGTAACACACTTACCGAGCTTGCATGCACCAGGGGGTTGGAAGAACATGATCCGTCTTCCCTGAGTTCCCTCTCTCCCCTCCGTTTCCCCCACTCCTGTGTCTCCCATTCCCCCCCACTCACCGTGCGCTCTCTCTCTTCCCCCCCCCCGCCCCCAAGGCTCTCTCTCCCTGTGTCTCTCTCTCCACGCCCCCCACCCATGTGCTCTCTCCCCCCCATGTCTCTCTTTCCTCACCGCCCCCCCACCCTTGTCTCTCTCTCTCTACCCCCCCACTCATGCGCTCTCTCTCCCCTGCACTCTCCCACCCAATCGCTCTCTCTCTCTCTCTCCCCCATCACCCCCAGGCTCTCTCTCCCCATGTCTCTCTTCACGGAGCACTTTACATTGCTGCTTGACTCTTCGCATTGTAAACAACTGCTGAGATAGCTGGTAACCCCGGGGAGCTCCAACTGTGTAATTGGAGTGAAAACTGCTTCTGAGGGGTTGCATCAAATCTCCCCCCAAGAAACAAACTGCTCCTGGCCCTCCGCTTCCCTCTTCCCCCCCTGCCCCGTTCCTCTCTCTGCCCCCACCCCGCTTCCCCCTCTCTCTCCCCGCTCCGCTTCTCTCCCCCCGCCCCACTTCTCTCTCTCCCCCCGCCCCACTTCTCTCTCTCCCCCTGCCCCACTTTTCTCTCTCCCCCTGCCCCACTTCTCTCCCTCTCTCCCCCCGCCCCACTTCTCTCTCTCCCCCCGCCCCACTTCTCTCTCTCCCCCCGCCCCACTTCTCTCTCTCTCCCCTTGCCCTGCTTCCCTCTCTCCCCCCGTCCTGCTTCTCTCTCACCCCACTCGGGGCTCGGCGAATGCGTGGAGGATATAGTTGACTGCTGCTGGATGGATTGGAGGCCACGCGGTGTTGGATCGGGGCCGGTTCCGGTTCGGGCGTTGTGCGGGGGGAGGTGGGGGGGGTTGCGATGGGAGAGGAGGACGCATGTGCAGAAAAGTGTTAGTGGAAATTGCACTGAGGGGGGGGGGGGGCGGGGGGGGGGGGAAATGGAGATATTAGTCCTAACTCTCGCTTCTGCGAAAAGGGAGACTTAGTACAAATAATTACTCCGAATATTTATCCCTCAGTCAACATCACTAAAACAGAACGACCCAAATTTCCCCCCTCCCTTAGAGACGGTATTGGAATGGGGGCAGAAGGATGGGCCAACCCGTCCTAAATTTTCCCTGGGCTGGGAGCGGCGGGAATGGGTTGCCCGTGCTGCCACCCATCGGGCCTGCGCCGACCCCCTTCTGCCCCACGAGGGAAATCGCCGGTCGGTGACACCGACAGCCTTCCCTCGCAGGGAGCTGGCTGTGGCTGGGCCGCGCATCCGTCCTTAAAGAGGAGGGCACGCTGTCGCCGCCGTCTCCCATTGTATTTTAATTATTGGCCGACTCCAAGTTTGGCCCGACAATGGTGGCCGGGCTGGGACTAACTGCAGAGTTCCAGCGGCCTTCCCCTTGAACTGAAGGGGAAGGATGTTGAGACGTGTCAGCGTGGCGCTGATGACTTGTAACGTCGGCTGCCCCGCTCCAACGGCACCTCCGGCCCTCAACACCACCCCATCCGGAAATAGAAAACAAAGAGATGAATATCGGTCCAATCACCAAAAACCTAGTGCATGGGTGAATGCGCCTACTTTTTGGTTTTGGGGGGGGGGGGGGGGGCAATTTTGGCCCAGTGATCTGGTGATTATCACATTGCGGTTTGTGGGAGCTTGCGGCAGCGTGCGGTCGAGGGGGTCGTTCAGCCCGACTGCCCGCCTCTCTTCCGCGGTTACAACTATTTGAAGTGCCCCCTGATTAACGGGGGCACTAAAACCGACAAAATAAACCAATTAAACTTTGGACGTTAATGGATCAAATTAAGATTCTGTTCCTGGGGGTGATGATGCACTTCCTTCCCTCCAGTGCCCACCTCTCCCGGAAGCCCTCGAGCGTACCGGTGGACACTGCGTGCTCCATCTCCAGGGACACCCTGGCTCGGATGTAACCGCGGAAGAGAGGCAGGCAGTCGGGCTGAACGACCCCCTCGACCGCCCGCTGCCCGGACCGGTTAATGGCCACCTTGGCCAGGCCCAGGAGCAGTCCCACGAGGAGGCCCTCCAATCTGCCCGCCCCCCCTCCGCACAGAGGCCCAAAGATCAGGAGCGTGGGACTGAAGTGCAATAAGAATTTGTGGAGCAGCCCCTTCAAATAATGGAAGAGGGGCTGCAACCTCATACATTGTCATCATCATCATCATAGGCAGTCCCTCGGAATCGAGGAAGACTTGCTTCCACTCTTAACATGAGTTCTTATGTGGCTGAACAGTCCAATACGAAAGCCACAGTCACTGTCACAGGTGGGACATACTGTCGTTGAAGGTAAAGGAGGGTGGGACTGGTTTGCCGCACGCTCTTTCCACTGCCTGCGCTTGATTTCTGCATGCTCTCGGCAATGAGACTTGAGGTGCTCAGCGCCCTCCCGGATGTACTTCCTCCACTTAGGGCAGTCTTTGGCCAGGGACTCCCAGGTGTCGGTGGGGATGTTGCACTTTATCAGGGAGGCTTTGTGGGTGTCCTTGAAACGTTTCCTCTGCCCACCTTTGGCTTGTTTGCCGTGAAGAAGTTTCGAGTAGAGCGCTTGCTTTTGGAGTCTCATGACTGGCATGTGAACAATGTGGCCCGCCCAGCGGAGCTGGTCGAGTGTGGTCAGTGCTTCGATGCTGGGGATGTTGGCCTGGACGAGGACGCTAATGTTGGTGCGTCTGTCCTCCCAGGGGATTTGTACGATCTTGCGGAGACATCGTTTGTGGTATTTCTCCAGTGACTTGAGATATCTACTGTACATGGTCCATGTCTCTGAGCCATACAGGAGGGCGGGTATTACTATGGCCCTGTAGACCATGAGCTTGGTGGCAGTTTTGAGGGCCTGGTCTTCAAACACTCTTTTTCTCAGGCGGCCGAAGGCTGCACTGGCGCTCTGGAGGCGGTGTTGGATCTCGTCGGCAATGTCTGCTCTTGTTGATAGGAGGCTCCCGAGATATGGGAAGTGGTCCATGTTGTCTAGGGCCGTGCCGTGGATCTTGATGCCTGGGGGGCAGTGCTGTGCGGCGAGGACAGGCTGGTGGAGGACCTTTGTCTTACTGATGTTTAGCGTACGGCCCATGCTTTGAACATATATGTGAAACACGGACTCTTCCAGATCGCAGAAATTACAGGCAGCTTGGGAGTCCGTGAACCGATTTAAAAACCAATTGCACGGGACTGCTCCGTGCAACACCCTCCAGGCCAGTCCCCAATAAATAGTGGGAGGACTCTCGCATAGAGAGCAGTCTAGTGGGCTCCCACATTACAACTGTGACCACACTTCAAAAAGTACTTCATTGGCTGAAAATGCTTTGGAACGTCCGGTGGTCGTGAAAGGCGCTATATAAATGCACTCACACTCCAAACTACAACTATTTTAGTTGCACCTGTAAATCAAATGTCCCTTATTAAAGGGATAAATTAGATGGCAAACTTTAATACAAGTGCCCCCCAGATTAAAGGGGGGTGGCACTAAAACCGATACAATAAACAAATTAACTTTTGGCAATAAATTTAATTCAAATCTGCACACTCTCAGACTGCAGAGTGACATTAGCATGACAGAGGGTTTGACGATGATGTTGAGACATGTGATTGGTGTAACAGGTCTGGGAATGCTTTAGCAGCCTCTTATTGGACGGGGTCTAAGTGGGTTGCAGGGGGCTGGTCTGAGTATATAAGGCAGGCCGAGAGTAGGTGGGACTGTTTGTTGGGAGCAAGGTTGCATTGAGTAGTGTGTGGGAAGGGGGGTTGGTGGACAGTGATGTGGTGCCTCGTTTCAGTGCTGCTTCTAGTTGGAGCAGTTTGCTCGAATAACCGGGAGCACTCCAAGTATCGGAAGCTTCTGCAGAGCAGGTTCAGGGCGACCCATGTGCCCGGCAGGATTGCCGGTGGCTGGAATCCTGCCTCTGTCCCGGGGACCGCTGCCTCCCCCTCCTCCTCCTTCCCGCAGACACTCACAGCTCTGTGTGGGGAACAGAGCCTGCTGGTGACTGCCAGCTTGGACTTGTTGGGAACTGGCCACCTGATCCAGGCTGCAGACCTGACCCTGGGCCCCCTGGGCTGCCCCTTCACTCAACTTGACGCTCGCACTAACACCGTGCTCTTCCACCACCAGCTCTCCGAGTGTGGCATTGCTGTCGTGGTACGGGGACTGAGTGAGACTGGCGGGGGGGGGGGGCTGGTGTGCTGGGGGCGTCCCCTCAATCGCCCCCCTTTCTCTTTCTTGGCCTTCCATTCCAGCTGCTCCCTCTCACCACCTGCCTCTTCCCCCCCCTCTCTCTGCTTCCCCCTAATTTGCAGCTGGATTTGTGGTTAGTTTAACAATAAATATTTTCCAGGTGACTGCACACCAGCTGATCTACTCCACCCACCTCTACTACACACCCAGGCCCACCCGATCGGTCATTGTGAGAAGCAGTTCAGCCATCGCCCTCATTGAGTGCCGTTACCCCAGGTAACCTCATCCTCCACTGTGCTGCCTTGGCCCCCAGTAGCCAAGTTGAGACTTGGGATGTTAATGACCTTTCAACTCTTCCTGCAGGGAGATTCGTGTCAACAGGCAGGCAGTGTGGCCCCCCTGGGTTCCATCCAGCTCTCTGCAGACTGGAGGCACATTGGTATCCTACTCCCTGCGCCGGATGAACGGTAAGGACTGAAATAGATGTTGTGATGGGTAGCTGGAATTTCTGAGTAGTTGCTGGTTAAGCAGGTTACGTAGCTATCTGGTTTTCTACTATTGGTTCCAGATGACTGGGGTGCGGAGCGTACCTCCAATGTCTACCACCTGGGTGATTCCATCAATGTGGAGGCCTCTGTGATCACCACGGACCATGTACCATTGAGGCTTTACGTTGACAGCTGTGTGGCGACACTGACCCCTGACAAGGACTCCACGCCCAGATACCACCTCATTGACTCCAACGGGTGAGGGCCTGTGCAGTTGGTTCTGGGCCAATGACCCACAAATTAGTCTCGCTGACACATTTGGCGCTTCCTCTTTCCTTCCAGCTGCCTGATGGACAGTCGAGCCGAAGACTCCTCCTCGTCCTTCGTGTCTCCGAGGGTACATCAGGACAAGCTCCAGATCAAGCTGGATGCGTTCCGATTCGTGGATGTCAGGAGCTCAGTAAGTAACGGTCACATACACACAATTGTCAGCCTGGTTTTCTCCAATTGAATATTGGGAAGACCGAAGCCATTGTTTTCGGTCCCTGCCACAATCTCCGTTCCCCAGCCACAGACTCCATCCCTCTCCCCAACTCCTGTCTGAGGCTGAACCACACTGTTCGCAACCTTGGTGTCACACATCCGCAGTATAACTAAGACCACCTATTTTCACCTCTAACATGGCCTGTCTCCACCCCTGCCCCAGCTCATCTGCTGCTGAAGCCCTCATCCATGCCTTTGTTACCTCCAGACTTGACTATTCCAACGCACTCCTGGCTGGCCTCCCACATTCTACCCGACGTAAGCTTGAGGTGATCCAAACCTTGGCTGCCCCGTGTCCTAACTCTCACCGAGTCCCACTCACCCATCACCCCCTGTGCTCACTGCTCTGTCCTAACTCGCACCGAGTCCCACTCACCCATCACCCCCTGTGCTCACTGCCGTGTTCTAACTCGCACCAAGTCCCGCTCACCCATCACCCCCTGTGCTCGCTGACCTACATTGGCTTCCAGTTAAGCAATGCCTTGACTTCAAAATTCTCATGTTTACAAATCCCTCCTTGGCCCTTGCCCCTCCCTATCTCTGTAACCCCCTCCAGCCCCACAACCCCCTCCCCCCCCCCGAGATGTCTGCACTCCTAATTCTACCTTCTTGAGCATCCCTGATTATAATCACTCAAACATCGATGGCCGTGCCTTCTGTTGCCTGGGCCCCAAGCTCTGGAACTCCCTCTCTACCATCTCCTTTTAAACCTAGCTCTTTGACAAAGCTTTTGGTCATCTGTATTTTCTTGTGGCTCGGTGTCAAAATTATTTGTTGTCTCATAACACTGCTGTGAAGCACCTTGTGATGTTTTACCATGTTAAAGGCGCTATATAAATACAAGTTGTTGTCGTAGATTGATGGACTGGCTGGAGACTGCTAAATAAGCCAACGTACTGCTGGGAATGTTCTCAGGGCAGAGAAGGATGAAGGGGGATTTGAGATGTTCAAATTTATCTATTTGATGGAATAAATGGGAAGAAACTGTTTCTAGTGGCAGGAGGGCCGGTAACCAGTGGTCACAGATTTAAGAAAATTGGTGAAAGAACCAGAGGGGAGATGAGGAGAAACTTTATGAAGCGGCAAGTTGAGTTGATCGGGAATGCGTTGTCTGACAGGGCAATGGAAGCCGATTCATAAGAACATAAGAATTAGGAGCAGGAGTTGGCCATTCAGCCCCGCGAGCCTGCTCCACCATTCAATAAGATCATGGCTGATCTTCTACCTCAACTTCACCGTCACACATTATCCCCATGTCCCTTGCTTCCCTTTGTTTCCAAAAATCTATCGATCTCCATCTTGAATATACTCAACGACTGAGCCTCCACAGCCCTCTGGGGCAGTGACTTCCAAAGATTCACCACCCTTTAAGTGAAGAAATTCCTCCTCATCTCAGTCCTAAATGGCCTACCCCTTATCCTGATACTATGACCCCTGGTTCTAGACTCCTCAGCCTGGGGGAAACATCTTCCCTGCATTAACCCTGTTGAGCACCTTAAGAATGAGATCACCCCTCATTCATCTAAACTCTGGATTATAGGCATAGTTTAATCACTCTCTCATAGGGCCAATCCCCTCATCCCAGGAACCAGTCCAGTGAACTTTTGTTGCACTCCCTGTAAGGCAAGTATGTCTTTCCTTGGGTAAAGAGACCAGAACTGTACACAGTACTCCAGGTGTGGCCTCACCAATGCCCTGTATAATTGTAGTAAGACTTTGTTACTCATGTACTCCAATCCTGTAGAACAGGCTTGTCTGATTCAGGCAGATCTTAATGTGTTGGGTGACTGGGCTCAAGACTGGAAAATGATGTCTAACTTGGGTAAGTGCAGTGTTATGCATGTGAGCAGAACAAATGCTCAACATTCATATGCTCTCCAGGCAAAAGCATTAAAGAGATGGAGATGTGGGCATTCTAGTGCATACAGCTTTAAAGGTACACGAGCAATGCTGTGCAGCGATAGCCAGAGCAAATAGGGTGTTGGGGTGTATCCATAGGACAATTGAGTATAGGACAAGGTGTACTGTTTGTGTACAAGACCTTAATTGGGCTGCACTTGGAACACTGTCCAGTTTTGGTCTCCTCACAGGGTAGGTGATATTGAGGCTCTGGAAAGGGCGCAGAAGAGGGCCACTAGACTAATTCTAAGGCTTTTTGTTCGCAAGATAGGTTAGAAGAGTTGGGACTCTATACCTTCGAGCAGTGTAGACTTTGGGGGGATATGATTAAGGTTTGTAAGATAATGAAGCGAATAGACAGTGTTCCAGCTGACTATATTTCAATTAAATAGTTTAGGCAGGACCAGGGACACATGAGCTGTATAGGGCTAGATCAAGATTAGATGTGAGGAGGTGGTTCTTTTCCTAGAGAATACTAGACCTCTGGAATCAGCTTCTGTTTCATGTGGTGGATGCAGACTCACTGAAGTCCTTCAAGCGAGAGCAGGATTTGTTTCTGGCTGCGGTGGAGATTAACTCTTACTGCAGGGAATTCAGGGCCAGAGTGATCTTCTGGGCTTGTTTCGATCGCCTTGATGGGTCAGGAATTTCCCAGATTTTTTTCCCAAATTGGCCTGGGTTTAAATTTTTTTTGCCTCCCCCAGGCAATCATTTGGGTGGGATGGAGAGTGTATATGTTGTGATACACAAGGTATGGCGATTGTGTGTGACAGACTGGGTGGACCAGAGGGTCTCTACCTGTCTGTCATTGTTTGTTTGTAAAGGCCAACATACTATTTGCTTTGCTAATTGCTTGCTGTACTTGCATGTGAACTTTGTGATACATGCACAAGGACACCCAGGGTTCATCTGGGTGCAAACATTTCCCAGTCTCGCCATTCAACAAATATTCTGCTTTTTTTTTCCTACCAAAGTGGATAACTTTATTAGTAACTTTCAAAATGGAATTGGATAACTATTTGATGGGAGAAATATTTTCAGGGCTATGGGGAAAGAGGAGTGTGGGACTAATCGGAGAGCTCTTTCACAGCTGGCACAATGGACCAAATGACCTCCATTTTGTGATCGACGAATCTGTCTCTTGTAGATTTTCATCAGCTGCCGTTTGACCGTTGCTGTGGCAGTGGGGAGGCCCGATCCAGTCAACAAGGCTTGTTTCTTCCGAAAGCCAGCCAATGAGTAAGTGCCTCTACCTCTGGTATTTCTGCACATCACTGATGGCAATTTCTCAGGCCTCCTGTTTATCTTTCAGGTGGGTTCCAGTGGAGGGGTCCAGCGAGATTTGCTTGTGCTGTGACCAGGGAACCTGCGGAGGTGGCAGGAGAGGGTGGAGCATTGACCTCGGGCCGCGAGCAACTGGTAGGTACCACCTGAGGAAGGACATGTTTCGAGTTAGTCGTCGTCACCATAGGTGGTCCCTTGAATGAGGATGACTTGCTTCCACAAGAGTTCACAGATGTTTCAATGAAGGACCCGATATTCCAGTCTTGAACTCCAGGGGTGGAAGATGCCTGTGCATGGATTTTTTAATGTGTGGTGACCGTTGCATACCAGCCACCACACGGGCTTGACACAGCTAGGTCTTGGTCCAATGGCAAGGGTTAACCAAGACGACACGAGACCAGCTCTGCTGCATGGACCTAGTGCGCACACATTGCAGTGTGGGCTGGGCTGTGCTGCCCCTGGGCCCTCGCCTCTCCTGGACCCTGTACCCTCCATTTGCCACACCTTTGCCCACAATGTTCCAGGGCCTGGCACTCCAGCTCTATTTATAGCCCTGACCTGCAGTGGTGTTCTCATGATGTTGGGGTGGCCCATGATGTTTCAAGTTAGTATAGAATAAATGACCCCTGTGCTGTGACCTACATTGGCTCCCAGTCCAGCAATGCCTCGAATTCTCATCCTTGTGTTTAAATCCCCCCTGGCCTTGCCCCTCCCTATCTCTAACTTCTTCCAGCCCGAGAATCCTCCTTGAACTCTACAGCTCATCCAATTCTGCCCAATTGTGTATCCCCCATTCCCTGACACCCTTCATTGACTGCTGTGCCTTCAGCTGCCTGGGCCCCAAGCTCTGGAACTCCCTCCCTAAACCTCTCCGTCTCTCTCTCTCTCCCTTTAAGATGCTCCTTAAAACCTACCTTGTTGACCAAGCCTTTGGTCACCTTTCATAAGAATATAACAAGAATTAGGAGCAGGATTTGGCCATTCAGCCCCTTGAGCCTGCTCTGCCATTCAATGAGATCATGGCTGATCTTCGACTTCAACTCCACTTTTCTGCCCGATCCCCATATACCTTGAGTCCCTTAATATCCAAGAATCAATCTGTCTTAAATATACTCAAAGACTGAGCCTCCACAGCCCTCTGGGGCAGAGAATTCCAAAGATTCATCACCCTCCGTGAAGAAATTCCTCCTCATCTCAGTCCTAAATGGCTGACCCCATATCCTGAGACTGTGACCCCTGGTTCTAGACTCTCCAGCCTGGGGGGAAACATCCTCCCTGCATCTACCCTGTCGAGCCCTGTAAGAAATTTTAAATGTTTCAATGAGATCATTCTTCTAAACTCTAGAATATAGGCTCAATCTCTCCTCGTAGGGCAATTACCTCCCCCCATCCCAGGAATCAGTCTGGTGAACCTTTGTGCACTCCCTCTATGGCAAGTATATCCTTCCTTAGGTAAGGAGACCAAAACTGTACACAATACTCCAGGTGTGGTCTCACCAGGGCCCTATATAATGGCAGTAAGACATCTTTACTCTTGTACTCAAATCCTCTTGAAATAAAGACCAACAAACCATTTGCTTTCTTGATTGCTTGCTAATAATGTGGCTCGACTGTGTCAATTTTTGTCCGATTGTGATGTCTTACTGTGTTTATGGCACTGTATGAATAAATGCAAGCTGTTGTTTCTAGTGTCTCAATTTGAGGATGACCAATTAAGGAAGGTAGGCGAGGTTCAGATGGGACCGCTGTTAATCCTGGCTGCTCTTCCTGGAGATGTGGCTCCGAGGGTACGGATCGAAAGCCAGAATGTATCTGATGGGCAGAAGGCTCCCGAGCACAGTAAGGATTGAGAAACGTCCGCTTGCTATAATCTTCCCTCACAGAGGACTAACTAGTTGCTCCTGACTAACCCTCATCCATGCCTTTGTTACCTCCAGACTTGACCATTCCAACGCACTCCTGGCCTCCCACATTCTACCCAACGTAAATTTGAGGTGATCCAAAACTCGGCTGCCCCGTGTCCTAACTCACACCGAGTCCCACTCACCCATCACCCCCTGTGCTCACTGCCCCGTGTCCTAACTCACACCCAGTCCCGCTCACCCATCACCCCCTGTGCTCGCTGCCCCATGTCCTAACTCACACCCAGTCCGGCTCACCCATCACCCCCTGTGCTCGCTGCCCCGTGTCCTAACTCGCACCGAGTCCCACTCACCCATCACCCCCTGTGCTCGCTGCCCCGTGTCCTAACTCGCACCGAGTCCCGCTCACCCATCACCCCCTGTGCTCGCTGCCCCGTGTCCTAACTCGCACCGAGTCCCACTCACCCATCACCCCGTGTGCTCACTGCCCCGTGTCCTAACTAGCACCGAGTCCCACTCACCCATCACCCCCTGTGCTCGCTGCCCCGTGTCCTAACTCGCACCCAGTCCCGCTCACCCATCACCCCCTGTGCTCGCTGCCCAGTGTCCTAACTCGCACCCAGTCCCGCTCACCCATCACCCCCTATGCTCACTGACCCTGTGTCCTAACTCGCACCGAGTCCCGCTCACCCATCACCCCCTGTGCTCGCTGACTTACATTGGCTCCCGGTTAAGCAATGCTTCAATTTCAAAATTCTTATCCTTGTTTTCAAATCCCTCCATGACCCTCGCCCCTCCCTATCTCTCTCATCTTCTCCAGTCCCACAACCCCCCCCCCCCCCCCCCCCGAGATGTCTGTGCTCCTCTAATTCTGCCCTCTTGAGCATCCCTGATTATAATCACTTCACCATCGGTGGCTGTGCCTTCTGTTGCCTGGGCCCCAAGCTCTGGAACTCCCTCCCTAAACTTCCTCCCCTCTCCACCTCTTTCCTCCTTTAAGAAACTCCTTAAAACCAACCTCTTTAAGCAAGCTTTTGGTCACCTGCGCTAATTTATTCTTGTGGCTCTCAAATTGATTTGTTTTGTTTTATAATGCTCCTGTGAAGCGCCTTGGGACGTTTTACTGTTTGTCCTTTCTTTCTCAGGTGTGGACATGAAGGCGATGCTGATCGTGGTGGGAGTGGTGGGGGCAGTGGCTTTGGTGCTGTCTGGCTTGGTGGTGGGTGGGGCTGTGCTCTGTGGGGCTTTGACCATCTTCAATCTGTACAACAAACTGGCCAAGTCCTCCATTTAGCCCCAGGAGGAGGCAAGCTGGACTGCGCTTACTGACTGTGATGTCTCTGCTTGGTGAAGAATTGTCCTGACAAATGTCAGGAGGTGTCACTGGGACAGTGCCCACCCTGCTCTGCCTGGGATGTCGTTGATCTGGTCGGTGGAAATCAGGCTTTATGTAGTGACAACGCTGTATTTAAGCTATAAATATATATATGTTTACTAAACTGTGTCTCCCTCCTTTTTGGGGAATAGGGTTGACTGATCCATATTCACTCATCTACTGGATGTGGTCATAAGAACATGGAGTAGGCCATTTGGCCCCTCGAGCCTGCTCCGCCATTTAAAAAAAATCATGGCTGATCCGATCATGGACTTGGGTCTACTAACCCGCCTGCTCCCCATAACCCCTTATTGGTTAAGAAACTGTCTATCTGTCTTAAATTTATTCAATGTCCCAGCTTCCACAACTGTGAGGCAGCGAATTCCACAGATTTACAACCCTCTGAAAAGAAATTCCTCCATCTCAGTTTTAAATGGGCGGCCCCTTATTCTAAGATCGTGCCCCCTAGTTCTAGTCTCCCCCATCAGTGGAAACATCCTCTCTGAATCCACCTTGTTAAGCCCCCTCATAATCTCATACGTTTTGATAAGATCACCTCTCATTCTTCTGAATTCCAATGAGTAGAGGCCCAACCTCCTCAATCTTTCCTCATTAGTCAACCCCCTCATCGCCGGAATCAACCGAGTGAACCTTCTCTGAACTGCCTCCAAAGCAAGTATATCCTTTTGTAAATATGGAAGCCAAAACTGCATGCAGTATTCCAGGTGTGGCCTCACCAATACCCTGTATAACTGTAGCAAGACTTCCCTGCTTTTATACTCCATCCCCTTTGCAATAAAGGTCAAGTCTATGCTTTTTAATGCTTCCCAGACAAGGTCGGTTGGCTTCTGATGCTACAGCCTTGTGTGAACGGGGTTGGCTGCATAACCCCATTGTTAATGTTTGGAGCCACCATTGAACAAGTATCTACAACATGGAGAGGACACTGATGTTGAGATTGGGAAGCAAGCAGATTGCTAACACGACTGTTAGCGCAGCTGAAGAACTCTTTGACAGGGGAGTGCTTCATCTGAACAATCCCTGCTCCCTTGCATTAATTCACGCCCCAGCAGCTTGCCATTCCTTCCCACCCCCCCCCCCCCCGCCAATCAAATAAATTGAATGACCCCAAGGACCAACCTTGATGAGCTGTCAGCTGTGGCTCTGTCGGTATCACTCTTGCCAGAGTCAGATTGGGTTCAAATCTGCCTTCCTGAGATTTGAGTATATAATCCAGGTCGATGTTTCCCAGTGCAGTACTGAGGGAGTGCTGCACTGTCACAGATCCCACCTTTTCGGATGAGATGTTAAACCAAAGCCCTATCTTCTCCGCCCTACCCACCCCCCCAGATGGACTGAAGATCGCATGGCCTCTATGCGAAGAGGCCCTGGTGTCCTGGCCAATGTTATCCCTCAACAGATGATCTGATCATCATCACATTGCTATTTGAGGGAGCTTGCTGTGTGCAAACTGGGTTTCCCTAAACTACAACAGTGATTACGCTTCATTGGCTACCAAAGTGCTTTGGAAGATCCTGAGGTGAACAGGTGCTGTACAAATACAAATTCTGTCTATTGTACAGTGAGTGAGGCCATTCCGACCCTTTCAATCGGCTCACTGTCTCCTACACTTGGTGTGGCCGAGTCTCCTGGATTGGGACAGTGGGATAGGAATCTCCCAGGCACTGCTTCGAACAGCCCGTGAGCTCTGTCCCTTTTTTAAACGAGGACAGAAAGAATAGGTCATGAAATAGGTGCTGGTCCTTGGCAGATTTATACTGATCCACCGCTGACTTCAGGCAGTTCTTAGGGACACTTGCAAACAGCGAGGACCAATATGGTCCCTCGCCTCACCCCATAACACTCAGTGAAGTGCCTTAAGATATTTTACTACATTAAAGGCACAACACACATGCAAATTGTTATAGACCCCAAGAGGCTTCAGTACTTTATAGGGTTAATTACCACCAACGATGTCTCTGCAAGATCCTGCAAATCCCCTGGGAGGGCAGACGCACCAACGTTGGTGTCCTCGACCAGGCCCAACAGCCCCAGCATTGAAGCACTGACCACACTCGATCAGCTCCGCTGGGCAGGCCACATTATAGCATCCTATCTACATCTAGAGTCAGCTGGGGCTCAGTGGACAGCACTCTTGCCCAAGTCAGGAGGTCGTGGGTGCGAGTCCCACTCCAGAGACTTGAGCACATAAATCCAGGCTGACACTCCCCGTGCAGTGCTGAGGGAGCGCCGCACTGTCGGAGGGGCAGTGCTGAGGGAGTGCCGCACTGTCGGAGGGGCAGTACTGAGGGAGTGCCGCACTGTCGGAGGGGCAGTACTGAGGGAGTGCTGCACTGTCGGAGGGGCAGTGCTGAGGGAGTGCTGCACTGTCGGAGGGGCGGTGCTGAGGGAGCGCCGCACTGTCGGAGGGGCAGTACTGAGGGAGCGCCGCACTGTCGGAGGGGCGGTGCTGAGGGAGTGCCGCACTGTCAGAGGGGCGGTGCTGAGGGAGCGCCGCACTGTCGGAGGGGCGGTGCTGAGGGAGTGCCGCACTGTCGGAGGGGCGGCCTTTCAGATGAGACGTTAAACCGAGGCCCTGTCTGCTCTCTCAAGTGGACGTAAAAGATCCCATGGCACTATTTTAAAGAAGAGCAGGGGAGTTATCCCCGGTGTCCTGGGGCCAATATTTAACCCTTAATTAACATAACAAAAGATTATTTGGTCATTACCACATTGCTGTTTGTGGGAGCTTGCTGTGCACAAATTGGCTGCTGCGTTTCCCACATTACAACAGTGACTACACTCGAAAAGTACTTAATTGGCTGTAAACACTTTGAGATGTCCGGGGGTTGTGAAAGGCACTATATAAATGCAAGTCTTTTTCTTTTAATGAATACATTTCCCTAACATGCTGCCACGTTAAGTGACATTCCCTTAACACGATTGAGTGATCGCCCATGGGCATGCAAAGTGGGGCATGCAGTGTTCGAGAGTTCCTGGGATTGCCGTTAGTAATTTTGCACGATCCTTCAACCACCTCCTTCAGCATTGTTTTGATAGTGCAGTTTATTCATTCCAATTGACAACAATTAGACCTCACGCACTGCAATTCACCTTGTAACTTACCTCAAAATAAATACCTTGTTCGACAAGTAATTCTCATTTGTCAGGCTGCGTTGGCACATTAAGTGAAGAATTCAACAGTGACCGGGAGGCTTCTTGTGTTGTTGGTCTGTGCCCCGATCCTGCCCCCAATGGGGAGCTGTTCAATGGGGAGAATCTGTGGTATCATCCAGTAAGCAAAGGACTCAACCAGTTGGGCAATTACAATCGGCCTCAACCCAAAGATGAGGAACGGAAATTTGTTGGGGAGGGAGTTCCAGGATTTTGACCCAGTGACGATGAAGGAACAGCCGATATATTTCCAAGTCGGGATGGTGTATGACTTGGAGGGGAACGTGGAGGTGGTGGTCTTCCCATGGGCCTGCTGCCCTTGTCCTTCTAGACAGTAGAGGTCGCAGGTTTGGGAAGTTCCTGTTCTTGATCATTGTCTCGTGAAAAACCAAAGATCCCCCCCCCACCCCATAAACTAACCCATCGAACCAACCAAACCCCTCAACTAACCAACCCATCGATCTAACCAAACCTCTCAACTAACCAACCCATCGATCTAACCAAACCCCTCAACTAACCAACCCATCGATCTAACCAAACCCCTCAACTAACCAACCCATCGATCTAACCAAACCTCTCAACTAACCAACCCATCGATCTAACCAAACCCCTCAACTAACCAACCCATCGATCTAACCAAACCCCTCAACTAACCAACCCATCGATCTAACCAAACCCCTCAACTAACCAACCCATCGATCTAACCAAACCCCTCAATAACCAACCCATCGATCTAACCAAACCCCTCAACTAACCAAACCCCTCAACTAACCAACCCATCGATCTAACCAAACCCCTCAACTAACCAACCCATCGATCTAACCAAACCCCTCAATAACCAACCCATCGATCTAACCAAACCCCTCAATAACCAACCCATCGATCTAACCAAACCCCTCAACTAACCAAACCCCTCAACTAACCAACCCATCGATCTAACCAAACCCCTCAACTAACCAACCCATCGATCTAACCAAACCCCTCAACTAACCAACTCATCGATCTAACCAAACCCCTCAACTAACCAACCCATCGATCTAACCAAACCCCTCAACTAACCAACTCATCGATCTAACCAAACCCCTCAACTAACCAACTCATCGATCTAACCAAACCCCTCAACTAACCAACCCATCGATCTAACCAAACCCCTCAACTAACCAACTCATCGATCTAACCAACCCATCCACCCAACGGACTAAGCCATTCTCCACCTAACACCAAACCCAGTTGCATGACAAACAAGCAGTGATTTAACTTAATGAATGCCATAGAAAGCCACATATACCCAAAGACAGCCGGCACTGTAGGCAGTGCAGATGCAAGCTTGGGGTTAGCCCTGCGAAGGAGCTGTGCCAAGGGCTTCCTGGTCTTTACGACGGCGACGAGCCGCGATGAGACGTTGATGGCGCTGGCTGCTCACGAGTCACACCTGTACGGAGACATCATTCTTTGGGATTTTGAAGAACATCGCGCCAATTTAACCCTGCAGGTGAGCTGTCTCCTGTAGTGGCTGAACGATGAATGCACTGCAGCAGACGTTGTTCTTAAAGGCGAGTGCACTGGTCGCTGGGCTGCTGGGTTTGTTGGGTGGAGTGGTTGATGTCTGATTAAATTGTGGCTAACTGTCAGTGGCCAGTCTCGGTGAATGGGTTGCTGAGGTAATGGTGAGTGGCTTGATAGGCAATTTGTTTATTGGCGAATAGGCCGATGCAGCCTTCGATCCCAAGCCCCTCCCCCCACTCTCTGTCAATATCTCTTTAAGAACAGTAGGGGTGGCCGTGATTTGGTATAAAGAGTATCAATGTTTATTTACGTAATAAATAAACTCACGGCCGTTCAGGAACTGTAAACAGGATGCTGCCTCCCATATCAAACCCAAGGAGAGAGAACAATGGATCCATCTGACTCATCACCCGTCTGTGTCCTTCCTTCCTTCCTTGTAGTTGATGGAGCCACTGTTCCCTGACTCAATGCAGCTCCAAGCCGAGCCTCCTTCGATCAGCTACCGAGCTGTGCTGTACATCGTGGATAGGCATTCACTGAATTCACCCTCATGGTAACCGCTGTGACTCGTTCCTTGGAGACACAAAGGGCTGTGGTCTGTGGGGAGGGATGTTTTTAGGTCCAAAGTGGATGACCTCACATTTGCGGACATTGAAATCTATTTGCCACAGCTTAGCCCATTCACTTAATCTATTGATATTCCTTTGTAATTTTATGCTTTCATCTACACTGTCTACGATGTCGCATATCTTTGTGTCATAGACAAATGTGGATATATGACTTTCTGTGCCATCATCTCATCATCATAGGCAGTCCCTCGAAGCGAGGATGACTTGCTTCCACGCCGAAAAGGGATGAGTTCTCAGGTGTTTCAATGAAGGACCTAATATTCCGGATCCTGAACTACATCCTGAAGGGTGGAAGATGCCTGTGGGTGGATTTTTTTAACGTGGGGTGACCGTTGCACACCAGCCACCACACGGGGCTTGACAGAGCGAGGTCTCGGTCCAGTGGCAAGGGTTAACCAGGACGACTGGAGACCAGCTCCGCTGCACGGACCCAGTGTGCACACATATCGCAGTGTGGGCTGGCCTTTGCTGCCCCTGGGCCCTCGCCTCTTCTGGGCCCCGAACTCTCGCCTCTCCTGGGCCCCGATCACGTCCCTCTACGAACTCTCGCCGCTCCTTTGCCCCGACCTCGCCGCTCCTGCTGTACCTGCCCGCACTGCAGTCAGCCGTCGCCCTCCTGCAGCAGCACGCGCTGCTCCCTGCAGTGGCATGCCACCTAACGCTGCTCCCTCTAATAGTCCCGGCCTGCTGATGGTCTTGCCATCATCTAAGTCATTAATAAATACGGTGAATAGTTGAGGCCCCGACACAGATCCCTGCGGGACACCACCAGTTACTGTTATAATGTAGGAAACGCGGACGCCAATTTGCTTTGGGGCGCGACATTAAAGCGAATCCCCGTCTGCCCTCTCAGCTCAACGTACAGGATCCCACGGCACTATTGCGAGAGCAGGGGAGTTCTCCCCAGTGTCCTGGGCCAATACTTATCCCTCAACTCTTGTCACCATGACAGATTAACTGGTCATTACCATATTGCTGATTGTGGGAGCTTGCTGTGCGCCAATTGGAGGCTGCGTTTCCTACATGACAACAGTGGCTGCATTTCAAAAGTAACAATAAATGGTTTTGGAATGCCATGGGATGTTGTGAGGTTGTGCGTGGCACTGTAGAAATGTATGTATGTCTTTTTTTGGCTGTCTGTCTGTGTCACTGCGCTGACTCGGATTTACTTTGCTCTCTCGAAGCCGGCGATGATGAATTTGTCAACCCCGAGGCAGTCATGAACTGCATCACCGGCGATGAAAATGCAGCAACGGTCATTTCTGGTTACATCCACAGGCAGGCCGTGGTGCAACGAGACGGCAAGGACAAGGTGAGCCGGGACCTTTCATCATCATCAAAGGCAGTCCCTCGGAATCGAGGAAGACTTGCTTCCACTCTTAACATGAGTCCTTAGCTGGCTGAACAGTCCAATACGAGAGCCACAGTCCCTGTCACAGGTGGGACAAACACTGGTTGAGGGAAGGGGAGGGTGGGACTGGTTTGCCGCACGCCCCTTCCGCTGCCTGCGCTTGGTTTCTGCATGCTCTCGGCGACGAGACTCAAGGTGCTCAGCACCCTCCCGGATGCACTTCCTCCACTTAGGGCGGTCTTTGGCCAGGGACTCCCAGGTGTCAGTGGGGATGTTGCACTTTATCAGGGAGGCTTTGAGAGTGGTCCCTTGTAACGTTTCCTCTGCCCACCTTTGGCTCGTTTGCCGTGAAGGAGTTCCGAGTAGAGCGCTTGCTTTGTGAGTCTCGTGTCGGGCATGCGGACAATGTGGCTCTGCCCAGCGGAGCTGATCGAGTGTGGTCAGTGCTTCGATGCTGGGGATGTTGGCCTAGTCGAGGACGCTAACGTTGGTGCGTCTGTCCTCCCAGGGGATTTGCAGGATCTTGCAGAGACATCGTTGGTGGTATTTTTCCAGCGACTTGAGGTGTCTACTGTATATGGTCCACGTCTCTGAGCCAACAGGAGGGCGGGTATTACTACAGCCCTTTACCCTGCCAACATCTACGCAGACTACCCATCTGGCGGAGGATACCTGAGCCTTACCGGCAATCCAGGAAATTATCCGTTTTTCCCGTGGACGAGGTCTTCATGGGATTTATGGTCTGGCCAGCAAGATCCCACTGATACATGAGCACCGTTTTTACATGTCGAGTACAGGCTGCAGCGATTTAAGGAGGCATTTGTTGAAAACAAAGTAGTTTTTGATAAGATTAGCAAAATGTGGGATAAGCTGCAGAGGGAAAAGTAGCAGGAGCAACTGTGGGTGGATAAAGGTCTGGTTTGTGTGGTGGGGAGGGTGGAAGAGAGAAAACTCCATGTTTATGTATTGTCATCTTCTGGCAACTGGACTGTGCCTAACTCACCTCGGTTATGTTACAGTTTATATAAAGCTCGGGTCAGACCCTGTCTGGAGTAACTGCGTCCAGTCCTGGGCCCCGACCCTCAGGGAGGTGTATATCGGCCTCGGAGGGGGAGCAGATTCCCCAGACTGATACCCGGGGCTGAAAGGGTTAAATTCCGAGGGCAGGTCGCACAGACTGGGCCTGTATTCCCTCGAGTGTAGAAGATTAAGGGGCGATTTAATCGAGGGGTTTAAAGGAGTTGACAGGATAGAGAGAGAGAAACTATTCCCTCTGGTGGGGGGGGTCCAGAACAAGGGGGGCGTCACCTTAAAATGAGAGCCAGGCCGTTCAGGGTGATGTCAGGAAGCACTTCTTCACACAAAGGGCCCTGGGAATCTGGAACTCTCTCCCCCAAAAAGCTGCTGAAGCCGGGAGTCAACTGGAAATTTCAACACTGAGACCGGTCGATTTTTGGTGGGAAAGTTACTGAGGATTACAGATCCAAGGCAGGTAAATAGGGTCATCCATGATGCAACTGAATGGGGAACAGGCCAGAGGGGCTGAATGGGCCTCCTCCTGTTCCTGTGTAACGGGCTGAATGGGCCTCCTCCTGTTCCTGTGTAACAGACTCGAGGGGCTTAATGGGCCTCCTCCTGTTCCTGTGTAACAGGCTCGAGGGGCTGAATGGGCCTCCTCCTGTTCCTGTGTAACAGGCTCGAGGGGCTGAATGGGCCACCTCCTGTTCCTGTGTAACAGACTCGAGGGGCTGAATGGGCCTCCTCCTGTTTCTGTGTAACAGGTTCGAGGAGCTGAATGGGCCTCCTCCTGTTCCTGTGTAACAGGCTCGAGGGGCTGAATGGGCCACCTCCTGTTCCTGTGTAACAGGCTCGAGGGGCTGAATGGGCCACCTCCTGTTCCTGTGTAACAGACTCGAGGGGCTGAATGGCCTCCTCCTGTTCCTGTGTAACAGACTCGAGGGGCTGAATGGCCTCCTCCTGTTCCTGTGTAACAGGCTCGAGGGGCTGAATGGGCCTCCTCCTGTTCCTGTGTAACAGGCTCGAGGGGCTGAATGGGCCACCTCCTGTTCCTGTGTAACAGGCTCGAGGGGCTGAATGGGCCTCCTCCTGTTCCTGTGTAACAGGCTCGAGGGGCTGAATGGGCCGCCTCCTGTTCCTGCTCCTCACACACAGATCCCACAGAGAGAGAGAGAGGGATCTGTTAAATCTCACTCCATTCACAGTGATTGATTGTTTTGCTCAGATTTACCTGTGCTGGCGGATTCTCGGTAATTCCAGATGCCATCAGTGTTTGGGACCAGTCGGATAATCAGAAACTTGATATTAACATTAAAATATTTGTCCTTCTGTTTATTCGAAGCACACTCGGTTAATTCGTAAACACAAGGTGTCCACACACCGTCTGATTGGCGGGTCTCTGGGCTCCGCTGATTGGCGGGTCAGTGGGCTCCGTTGATTGGCGGGTCTCTGGGCTCCGCTGATTGGCGGGTGAGTGGGCTCCGCTGATTGGCGGGTCTCTGGGCTCCGCTGACTGGCGGGTCTCTGGGCTCCGCTGATTGGTGGGTCGGGGGATTTGCTGCAGTTCTTGCTCCGGCTGCGGGGGCCGCTGTCGGGGGAGGCGGAAGCTCCGCCGTTAGACTCGTCCCCCGGCCCCGAGTGCAGCGCGGAATTGTCTCCGGCCGGGATGGTGGAGAAGAAGCGGGAGAGCTGGGGTAAGGCCCGGGGCCTGGGGCAAGGTACCGGGGTCGGGGTCTGACGCAAGGCCCGGGGTCTGAGGCAAAGTCCGGGGTCTGAGGCAAGGCCCGGGGCCGGGGGTTGGGTCAAGGCCCGGGGGCCGGGGTCTGAGGCAAGGCCCGGGGGCCGGGGGCCGGGGTCTGAGGCAAAGCCCGGGGCCGGGGGTTGGGTCAAGGTCCGGGGTCTGAGGCAAAGCCCGGGGGTTGGGTCGCACTCACTCACCGCCCTCTCCCTCTCTCCCTCCCCAGGCAGGACCGCGGACGGCGGACAGCGCCGGGTTCTGGACCCCGCCACCCGGCAGCGCCGCCTGAACCGCCAGCTGGACGCCCTGGAGCGGGACAACTTCCAGGATGACCCGCACGCCAACCTCCCGCAGCTCAAGCGCCTGCCGCAGTTCGACGAGCAACCCGAGTCCGGTAATAGGGAGAGTGAGAGAGAGTGAATGGAGAGAGAGAGTGAGTGAGTGAATGGGGAGAGAGTGAGTGAGTGAATGGGGAGAGAGAGTGAGTGAGTGAATGGGGAGAGAGAGTGAATGGGGAGTGATGGAGATGGAGAGAGAGAGTGAATGGAGAGAGAGAGAGAATGGAGAGAGAGAGAGAGAGAGAGAGAGAGAATGAGTGATGGAGATAGAGAGAGAGAGAATGAGTGAATAGAGAGAGAGTGAGTGAGTGGAGAGTGATGTAGATGGAGATGGAGAGAACGAGAGAGCGAGCGAGAATGGAGATGTGGGGAGAGAGAGAGAGAGAGAGAGAATAGAGAGAGAGAGCGCGTCGCGCGCATAGAGAGGGGGAGGGCTGGGAGAGTGAGGGTGGAGGAATGGAGGGGGGTGGAGGATGGGAGTGTGAGGGAATGGAGAGAGAGAATGTATAGACGGGGGAAGAGAGGCAGACGTGGGCAGAGATGATTTCGGGAGAGAGCGAGAGGGGAGTTTTGAAGAGTGTGTGCGGGGGCCTCAAGTGCTTGTGTTTTTTAAGGCCCATGTGACGTGCGTTAAGTGCATCGTTTTGGGATATTGTTTTTAAATGTTTCAAAAATTGCACAATATATATTTAATAAATGTGATAATGTTGACTGAGGGGGCCAGGGGAGATGGAGTGGGAGGGATATGATTACTAACACTGCTGGAACAGAGTGCTGGTGATGACTTTCTGTTTGTTTCAGCAAAGAAGAAGAAAAAAACCCGCGGGGATCACTTCAAGCAACGATTCAGGAAGAATTTCCAGTCCCTGTTGGAGGAACAGGTAAGGTTAGTGACCGGGCTGTGTTGGTGGGGAGGGCTGACTAACTGTGCCTATGTGGAGAGCACTGGCCGGCTTGCACCCACGTGGGTATGGGGCTGTGTCTGTGTGTGTGGTGTGTCATCAGAGGCAGTCCCTCGGAATCGAGGAAGACTTGCTTCCACTCTAAAAATGAGTCCTTAGGTGGCTGAACAGTCCAATACAAGAGCCACAGTCCCTGTCTCAGGTGGGACAGACAGTGGTTGAGGGAAGGGGAGGGTGGGACAGGTTTGCCGCACACTCCTTCCGCTGCCTGCGCTTGGTTTCTGCACGCTCTCGGCGACGAGACTCGAGGTGCTCAGCGCCCTCCCGGATGCACTTCCTCCACTGAGGGCGGACTGGTCTTTGGCCAGGGACTCCCAGGTGTCGGTGGGGATGTTGCATTTTATCAGGGAGGCTTTGAGGGTGGTCCCTTGTAACGTTTCCTCTGCCCACCTTTGGCTCATTTGCCGTGAAGGAGTTCCGAGTAGAGCGCTTGCTTTGGGAGTCTCGTGTCTGGCATGTGGACAATGTGGCCCTGCCCAGCGGAGCTGGTCGAGTGTGGTCAGTGCTTCGATGTTGGCCTGGTCGAGGACGCTAACGTTGGTTCGTCTGTCCTCCCAGGGGATTTGCAGGATCTTGCGGAGACATCGTTGGTGATATTTCTCCAGCGACTTGAGGTGTCTGCTGTACACGGCCCATGTCTCTGAGCCCATACAGGAGGGCGGGTATTACGACAGCCCTGTAGACCATGAACTCGGTGGTAGATTTGAGGGTCTGGTCTTCAAACACACTCTTCCTCAGGCGGCCAAAGGATGCAGTGGCGTACTAGAGGCAGTGTTGGATCTCGTCGTCAATCATCCCCTCCCTCTTCCCCCCCTCCCCCATCCCTCTTCCCCCCCCCCCCCCATCCCTCTTCCCCCCCCCCCCCCATCCCTCTTCCCCCCCCCCCCCCATCCCTCTTCCCCCCCCCCCCCCCCCCATCCCTCTTCCCCCCCCCCCCATCCCTCTTCCCTTCCCCCCCCCCCAATCCATCTTCC